>NC_142659.1:20974285-21133750 GCF_026168435.1 Sesamum indicum
ACCCACAAAGAGAGTATCCACACAGTATAACTAGAAAGGAAACCAGGTAAGCTTCATGACTACACAAATACCACAGCAGTGAGAATATACCAGCCTTTACAAGAGCATCCCACAACTCCTCAGGTAAAATACATCCATTATGCTCCACATCAATCGCCTGAAAAATCCTGTACAATTCCAGCTCCTTATCATCCATATACTTCCTAAACTCCTGGTAATCCACCCTTCCATCTTGGTTCGCATCGCAAACCTCCAACAACTCCTTTGCAAACTTGTAACCCGCGGGGATTTGCATTGCCCAAAGCCCCTTCTCGATTACGGAAGAATCCAAATACCCTACATTATTGGAGTCGAAGAAACTAAACAAACTTCGGATTCTAGACTCCCGTTCCTCCTTCGTTTCCCCCAAGGCGGACAGCACGTGGTCCAGTGATGCGTGCCCGGGTTTTTTAACCGGGTTGCAGCATCCGGGTCCAGCCTGCGGGTCTTTGGCCTCCGACGACATTGTCGCAGCAGATGGAGCTGGAAAATTCGCATGCCTCTCCACTCCCGTAGACATATATATAAGTGGGCGAACAAGAAATGGATCAAAACAAAATCTGGGTCTCCCTTTCACCGCATGATGAAAAAACTAGAAAGTATCTTTGTTTATTCGGATCTGTGCACAGTAGAGCGCTGTATGACGAGATTGTTTAATGGAGAGGGAAAGAAAGAGCATCAAAAGAGGTCAATCTTCGTGGAGGAAGATCCGATTAGATGACCCGGAATGTTAATTGGATTGTTTTTCAGGGTTCTCTTTTTTTCTTTGTCTATGTATTTTGATGGTCAAGATTTCGAGAACAGAATACAAGAACAAGCTTTTTACTCATCAAGTGGGCCGTTAATTAATTTGGTACTAAATTTGGGCCAGTTTCCAAATTTTCCTTAAATTTGAGGGTTCATACTAGAATAAACAGAAATTACAACTTAAAGGCAAATTTTTATTTTCAAACTTAAAATTTAGAAGTAGCACATTTTTTTTATTATATGATTAGTTACATCATTTAATACATCTAAATTTAAAGACTAATTTAATATATTTCATACTCTAGTAAAATATTTTTCAAGCGTAAAGTCTAAATACGGCGCAAGTCCAAGACAAGAAATTGAGCCCTTGTACACTCGAGCCATACCCTATTGGCCTAAACACAACTCCAAATAGTAGGACTTCGATCCACTTCTATCGTTGTGATGCGGTAGAGTTCATAAACATGAACCAATTATCAAACAACAAAACACCATGTTAGCTAAATTCTACCCGTCGGGGCTATGTCACTCTAAAAGGCGCCAACTAGGACCCCATATTATGTTGGAATCAATTGTTAGAAACAACAAGTAATTGATTTTCCTATGTTTGCATTTGATCAGACAAGACTCATTCAAATAGTCATATATCTTATGCCTTGTTTACTTTGATGTATAAACCTATAAAAAAAATTAATATAAGTTAAAACAGTTTTACTTTATTGTATGGTGATCCGGTCTAAAACCAAAGCCACGTATTAATTACTGTTACACTTGAATAACTAATATCACCACCTTGGGAGGTGGTATAAAATTAGTCCCAAGGTTGCACAAAATGTGAATGACCATTGTATCCTTGAAATTTGATTTATTACTATTATTCTATTGTCTATTAAAATTTTTAAACAAGGCTCAAAGGTAACTTTTCTACCAAAAGCATGTAGGTACATCAAAGTAAATATTTGATAAAATTTATCCTATTTCGATAATATATTTAAGTAAACACCTGACTCATCAAACAGAATTTTTTTTGTCATTCATTTAGTAAAAGCTAATCTTATCATTTTTTAACACTTCATTTACTCAAGTTTTCCTACTTTATTTCTTTTAAATCTTTTACTAATTTAAGTATCAGAGTGTTAACTGTTGTCGTGTAGGTTAATGTTCAAATAGCCTTAGGATTTTCGTAAAAATCTTGGACCCTTATGGTGCTACTGGACCCCAGTACACATCAGTATCAATAATTTAGATTAACAAATATATTTGAACTACACAAAGAAACAACAAATTACTATAGACTTTGACGTACACCCACATCAGTGTAACTCGAACTTACAACCTTACACATGGCTTTATTACGTTAAGTGAATGTTTATTTAAAAAGTTATTCTAAAAATACAAATTTAATACATAATCTAAATGTAGACAGAAGTTATAAATTTATTCAAGTAGGAATATAATCTATTCTCACTTATTATTAATTTTTGATGGTATGTTACTCGGACTATAAAACAAGTCGATTTGTATGCATCCCTATCTGAGCTTGAAAAATTATGTTTGAGTTTAAGTTTGATTAATAATTAAATTAAACTTGAATGAGTTTTAATTAAATTAGATGTAAGTTGAGCTTGAATAGTTTTGGTGGTTTTAATTTTTTTATATATATTTTAATAATTGAACCAAACTCGAGCTAAGTTTAAAAACTTATCAAATAAAAAATTAAATTCAAGTTTTGTTTGTTATATTAACGAATCAAACTCAAATAAGTTTTACCCATCAACCTTAAATTGATCCACCAATCAAATATTAGTAAATTAAATATTTTTACTATAATGACATTCCAAAAAGAGGCTGTATTTTTAATTCAGAAATCTATATATAATAAAACATAAATATACAAGTTATTCAAGTAAGCGTCATGGTTGTGCAAATTTGGATAGCCTCTTCGAACTTTATTTTGCCATATAAGACACTGTAAGAAAACATGGTATTAGAGATGGATATAGAGACGATTATAACATATTTTAGCGGAATTATTTTCCGTCTCTAAATTTTCATCTCTAATACCCTATTTTCGTGTAGTGAGAAAATGTTTTTTTTAAATCTTTATATAACTTTAGATAATTAAATATTAGATTATTTATCTTTATCCAAAATATTACCAAATCTTTTTGGATAAGTTAGTTAATAATATAATATTTAATTTTGGTATTAGATAATATTTTTATATTTCTTGGTTGTTTTAATTTTTAATTTTTTTAATTATTTATTACTTATTCATTTCATTTTAAAGACTATTCAAGTAAGCGCAATGTACGTGCATAATTAGATAGTCTTTTTGAATTTTATATTTCCATGTAAGAAAATAGTTCTTATTTTTATTTATTTCTAGATAAGTGTAAGATTGCTTATCTTTATCCCAAAAATTCACCAATATTTTTTTAGATAAATTTGTCAGTAATATAATTTAAAATATATTTGATATAAAATACTACTTATATATTTTAATATTAAAATTTGAATTATCCATGACTTACTTTACTTTAAATTTTGAATTATTGATGATATTTATTTATTTATTTTAACACGTAATCCTGCTTATTCTGGTTGCCATATTTCGGCAATCTATTTGAATTTTACTTTGCCACTTAAAAATTATTATTTACGTTATATTTAAATTTAGATAAGTTCGATATTATTACCTTAATTTTTAAATTATTTATTTTTACTTATATTTAGATTTAAAAGTAAAGTTTTGATAACTTTATTTACTAATTTTTTTCTTTAAAAATAAACAAGAAAACAAAACCTGCCCTTTCTTTGACACGAGATACTAACTAGTATGTATAACAATATTCAAAATAAATAAATATATATTAGGTATGGGGAGAGCCACAACGGAAATGAGAGGTCCAGAAGGGTTGGGCGCAGTGGATAACCACCCATGCCTTATATGGCCCTCATTCCAGTCTTGTCCTTTTGTTCCACCCCACGCTTTGGCAATGTGCCCATCTTCTATCCTGATTTATTGATGCTCCATCTTTTCTTAGAGAAATAAAATATAATTAAATTAAATTGTAACTTGGAAAGTGAGGCTGCACACTGTAAAAGCTGGTGTAAGTTCCTGGAGTGCTGACGAGTCGAGCCGGTCTGCAAAGCTTCGATTTTGAGTTTGACTCGAGCTCGAGTTCAATTATCTCTGTTCATTAGTTTGCGAGTTTCTTAAATTTTTTTATATATATTTTTATTTATAAAATTTTTATATAATTAATCGCATATTCAATATTTTATCAATTTTATACTCAAAATTGACCATATATTATAATTATTATCAATACCATACATTTTATTTTGAATAATAATAAATTATGGTACTTTTATTTATACATATAATCTTTATACAAAAATAAATTTAATCAACAACTTAGTAAATTATAATATTTTTTGTAGTTAAAATTATTATTTAATATGGCACATATAAATTTTATGTTATATTTTGATATATATTTGTATTGTGTTATAGTTTTTTTAAATTGGCAAGTAATTCACTTATGAAATCTTTTATGTATTTCTGAATTTTATATTTATATCAAGATACATACTATGCATTATGCAATCTATTTTATTACTTATACATTTATGTCGAAAATTTAGTAATTCCTATGAATTAATCTAAAAATAATGATAATAATAATAATAATAATAATAATAATAATAATAATGACGGTTGAATAATTTTAATTATTTTTATTATTATTTTATTATATATATAATAACATTAAAAACTTTAATAAACAATTATGATATTTTAAAATTCGAACACCTGATTCACCAAATTTAAATATATATAAGACTGTATTCATTAGTTCATATCAAACGGTATGATTTAAAATCACATGGCCCAATTCAACGATACACCATCTTGAATGATTATTCTTATGTTTCAAGTACGATATCTCGACATCCGTATATCCAATAAGTCTAAAACTTTACCAAATGTATTTTTCTGTAAGTTTGATCATATCAAACGGTTTGATCTAAATTTTAATGACCCGACTTACCCATGTTGTTTAACAATGTAAGATGCTAGTTACATCAATGTAATTTTAACATTTATAAATATATAAATTTATTGCAGATTGTAAATATATATTAATCTCAACTATAAAATATATTTATATATTTCAATACGTTTCTACAATTTTAAATTGTTCAGTATGAAATTTTGTTTTTGGTATATTTTACTGATTATATTACTATTAAACTAATTAGTAGTTTATATTTATAACAATAAATTAAAATTTCATACTATATTTTGGTATATTTATAACATAGTATACATTTTGCAATCTATTTTTTTACTTATAAATTTAAAATTTGGTGATTCTCATGATTTAATCTAATAATAATAATAATAATAATAATAATAATAATAATAATAATAAAATCAGCTCAAGCTTGAGCTTAACAAAGAAGGTCGAGTTCGATTCGTTTACACCCCTAGGTGTAACGTAAATATGATAGAAGATTTTTCACCATAATCTTATTTGCATATTGTACTGAATAAAGAATTAAAAAATGGGATAACAATATTTATAACCTTTGACTTATGGTCTGTTTATACAAATCACTCATGTCTTTTGGATACATCTATCAGAAAGTCGATATTATCCACATACATATGGCTTCTAAAAACGTTAATATCATACAGAAACTATAGGTGTTTTTGGGTTGTCAAGAATGGTGTTTGTAATAATTTAAAAAGTAAGGGTAGCTTATATAAACAGATCATATGTTAGGAAGTGTAAATATAATTATTCCTTAAAAGGTTGATGTTCATTACTAAGATTCTGAATAAAAACAAGCCTTAAAATCATACAAGAACACCGTGTTAAACGCACTGTTTCGCATATTCGACATGTATAATGACGCGACTAGAATTTTTTTTTTCTTTCTTTACAGTTTTAAAAAGTACGGTAGCTAAGGAAAAAAGAAAAAAAAATTCCAATTTGACTTCTCACTCTTGTGAAAACATATTTTTCTTCTTCCTATCACAAGTCAAAAGTCTGTTGATCTATTGTTGTAATGTAACTTCTCATCTCCCACCAAAATTGTCCTAAACCTGTAATCCCAACTGAGCTGTTTCTTGAAACAAAAACTACCCATTTCTGATATACAATCTATATTGTTCATAATATTATACACACAATGCAAATCTAATTGCATATTCACTCAATTATTCACTATTATGGAGTTGTTGAGTATTTTTTTCACTTACTCACTGTACTCACATGATTAAGTATATTGTGCAACTCGTAGACTTTCGAAACGAAACAACGAGAGACAAAACATAGAGACACGAAACGAATACATGAGCTTATCTTAAAATAATTGCCAAGTGCGCAAGCACGAGCTCATCCCATTATACCTTCATAGCCATCTCCTCTTCTGCTCTTAGCATAGAACATAAAGATGGCCAGTACAACGAGACCGACTCCAAACAGAGTAACTGCCCAACCAAAATCGGAGATCATCCTACCCGTATGTGCCTGCATGGGATAAGCAACAGACTGCATGTTAGTCCTAAAGTGATCACTTGATCCTACAAGGTTAGCGGTGTGTTTTTACATAAATAATCACGGACACATTAATAAGAATTGAGAAAGAGGAAAAGTAATTCTTCAAGTGTTATGCTGTGCCTCGTCTCTCTGTCTACGCCTATAGAGAGGTTAGAGTGCTGTTTGTTTGCATGCCTTCTAATTATACTTCTAGTTCAAAGGTCTTGCATGTGTCCATATGATGACTTTGTCATATACACAAGGAAAATGAGATTTAGAAATGATCATGTAGTCTATCTTACTTCAGCTGGAGCGTGCAGGAATGCGTTTGGTTTTGCTGATGAATCTGAAATCAGGAGGTAAAAGAGCCCCATGACTCCTGTATGATTCTGTGTACTGCTGTAGTTAGATACGAGCGTCAGTGTCTCTCCGGCAGCAATCTTGACAGAGCCAGGTGAAGGGTAACAGGTAGACATTCCCACAATGTAGCCGGCCTCATTTCCAGGTTCATCTCCCATACCATAAGTTGGATTCGACGTGCATATTGCTCGCCCTCCCTGAATTAATTGACCAAAAAATTACCATCCAAGAAGAGGTTAGCAGATATTCATATTTTTTTTGTTGTGAAAAGTTCAATAGAGTGCTGAAATGAAGTCCTGAGATAAAAGTGATTAACTAACTTCAGCGGCTGGAAGGCGCCAAACTAAGAGAAATACATCAATTCTCAAAGGATTTGCAGATACTTTTTATTTACTTATACTGAGAGTGTAACTTCATCCTGGATGAAGCGAATACGAATCATATTCAGATAAGAAACCAGCCACAAAACATATCAAGTAGTGCACAAAAACTAATTGTGATTATGGAGTTTGTTCCATCCTGAAACTTACTGTGAAGAAACGAATTTAACCAATCCCAGCAAAAAAAATTAAACATTGCTCGAATGTGTTTAGTATGTGTTTGGAACAAACAAGAAGAAGAATGGGAAGATTTATGACTAGGTGACTGGAGAAAAATGTACAAAATGTTAAATACCTACCCTAGGTGATGGCAGAAAAATGTGCAAAATGTTAAATACCTCCCCGTAAAGAGTTGAACCAACGCCTCCTGCATGCTGATGTCCGACCCCATATATTACGTCGCCACCCGTTGGCAAACTAACAGTTAAGGTTTTGGTATGAATGCATCCATCATTGGCCACGCCAACTGGACAAGATTCAACATCATACTCGACCTATATAAGAACACTCCAGAAGAGTTAGGGGCACACACATGAAGGAACATAAAGAGGAATGAATGATACCGCAAAAAGATACAGTAACTTGGCACTAAATCAGTGGTATTCTCCTTAATGTTTACTACACTTTCCTTCCAATTAATGTGATCACATTCTGTCCTGAATCATTAGAGCAACCATAAATGTCTTGTCATCTAAAGGACTAAAGTAACTAAAACAGGAAATTTGACTTGCAGTAAAAGCATGCTTGTGAAAGTTTTCCAAATAGATGAATAATAGCAAATAAGACTTTCTATACTCACACGCTTCTTCAAACTCGTTGTCTGGGGTAACATAGTTTAGATAATAATTATACAACAGAATAAGGAATATGCTTTTACCATGCAAATATGTCTAGCTTTGAGCCCCCTGGACTCATCTGCCTTTGTCCATATGTCAGTGACGTCAAGTATATAGATTTTAACAGGCACAATTGAGGCATCCCAATCGACATACGTCACTGTGTACCTCAAGACAAGGCTTCTCTGAACACCATCAAACCCTTCCTTCACCCTGCATCTTGCACCATCATGACAACATCTCAGGCCACCATTATAGTTTGGAGGCAAGGGGCGGCCATGTCCATCCACCGTAAGATTGTATAAGTCACACCTGCACTCAGTGCAACCCAAATTGTCTTCAGCACCCCTAGTATCAATTGCATGCACATTAAGCATCCATCGCTCCTCGTATCCATCAGGGATATCTGCAGGATTACCGACTTCAATTCCATAAGGATCCGGCACATAAGTTGCTGTTCTTCGAGTCTCTGATCCCAGGCCAAAGTACTGTGAAAGGCCACTATCACAAACCCCATTGTTCCTTATGATAATGTGATCGGAGTGGAGGAATCCTAGATCGTCATGGTGCTTAGGAATATCTATACCTTTTCGCTGATAGTATCTTACAACAATCCAATGGTGCAGATAAGTTTCATGAAGGGGAACTGGATTCCCTTCCTCATCAACTACTTCGGCATTAAAACTCTTGATAGCAATATGACCTCTAGGAAAGTCGATGTTGTAGTAAACCTTGTTAGAAACCAATCCTGGTTCCAACACAATTTTAGGTGATACAAACATATCAGTTTTCAACCCATTTTCACTTCTTAGCTGCGCTTGTGAACTTTGAACCACAAATAACAAGAACACGATTGACAAGAAAAGCAAACGGAACTCTGAACCACAAGCCATTTTTCACCCCAACAGGCGTTGCTTACACCTGTTCAAATCCATATTAGCAACACAAAAAGAAGTCATACGAACTCTACGAAGTTCATCACACATATCTACACCGAAGGTGCTTTTATCCACATAAGCTCGTCATCAATCCAATCACCTCTTTCAACCAAATTAACAGAAAAGTAATACTAACAAATTGGATAACATACTCATAGATATTCCGAAAGGCAGGCACATACATATCATATATCCGAATACACCTTTTAACTAAATTCAATTCATAAACTTTATTTTTCCCTTTCTTTGAATACTTTGTCTTCAGATACTTCTTAGCATAAAAAATACTGAATTCAGACAGCAATTGAGAGAAACAAACTGAGATTACATCTATCAGCCCAAAACACAAACAGTTTATCTACCAATCAAACAACACCACCTTGCAGGCTTCATCACTAAACAGCACAAAACCAAAACCTGAGGAGGTTGCTAAAAATCTTGAAAAAAAGAAAAAAGATTCACAAGCATATACCCATTACAAATAGAAACTCTCCTTACACACCGAGTTACACAGAATCCAGAAAGACCCAGGAATCAAATGATTGAAAATCTAAGCAACAGAAAAGAAAAGCTTACCAGACACAGTAGTGTGGTGTCTGGTTCAAGAATTACAACATTGTTGAAGGGCCTATAGCAGACACATGCAGATGCAGGAGCAGACTATATTGTGATTCACACCCAATCACTGAAGTTCTTGTTTGATTTCGCATTCCAAAAGTGGGTGGACCCCTCTTTTTCGAGTACCAAAGAGAATCAAGGAAATCAAACGATATCGTTGACAAGTCAAAGAGTTTACAAAAGGTAAAATTTATTTTAATTTAACTTCAAAATAGTCCTCATGGTTTTAACTCACTTCAAATTAGTCCCTCCAGTGGCTAATTCTTCCATATTACCTTTATAACAGTTCTTTTTCCTTAACAAATAAATCATTTTAATGCTTCCCTTTCTATTTTCAAATTGCAATTTGGTCCCTCCCCCATAAATTTGAAAAAATATAATTGTCTTAATTGGAAAAATTTACCTTTGGGCAATTATTTTAGACTACAAACATAATTATTGTGAATTTAATAAATTTCTTGAAGTTTTTAAATAAAAGATCACTTGAATAGATAAGTTGGAAAATATTAAATAAAAAATATTTGAACGAAAAATCTTCTCAAATTAGAACATAAATAAATAAGTGAATATGTCAGCCAAAATAAGTAAGTGAACATAAAACCCCTTATTTTTATTTCAAACAATATTATAGCTTCTGAATTTTTTGGATTGCCAAAATTATCCTCTCACTCTTTTATATATATATACTTATATAATTTCAACAGCATTTTTATTTAAGAAAATTGCACCAAGTATTTATTTATTTTCTTCTCCAATTTATTTCGAGTATTTTTTTTTTTTAATTTGAAAGTGCAAGAAATTCATTACATTCATTTAGAGATAACTGCACTTCTCTCTCCTAAAATTTAATATAGAACTACACATGGATCCCCATTTGAAAAATTATATTTAACACCCATGAGGTTTACTTTTGTCTAACACATAAGTCATTCTGTCAGTTAAAATTCACCAAATTTGTTGATATTAATAAAAAATTAAAAAAAATCTATATTTACTTACAATTAACTTATTACTTTTTTATTGCAAATTAAATAAATTTAGATAATTAAATATTAGATTATTTATCTTTATCCAAAAGATTTACCAGATCTTTTTGGATAAGTTAGTTAATAATATAATATTTTATTTAGGTATTAGATAATTTTTATATTTCTTGGTTGTTTTTAATTTTTAATTATTTATTACTTATTCATTTCATTTTAAAGACTATTCAAGTAAGCGCAACGTATGTGCATAATTAGATAGTCTTTTTGAATTTTATATTTTCATGTAAGAAAATAGTTCTTATTTTTATTTATTTCTAGATGAGTATAAGATTGCTTATCTTTATCCAAAAAATTCACTAATATTTTTTTAGATAAATTTGTCAGGAATATAATTTAAAATTTATTTGATATAAAATACTACTTATATATTTTAATATTTATTAATTATTTTAATTTTAAAATTTGAATTATCTATGACTTACTTTATTTTAAAGTTTGAAATACTGATGATATTTATTTATTTATTTTAACACATAAATCCTGCTTATTCTGGTTGCCATATTTCGATAGTCTATTTGAATTTTTATTTTGCCACTTAAAAATTATTATTTACATTATATTTAAATTTAGATAAGTTCAATATATTACCCTAATTTTTAAATTATTTATTTTTACTTATATTTATATTTAAAAGTAAAGTTTTAATAACTTTATTTACTTGTTTTTTCTTTTAAAAAATAAACAAGAAACTATAACATCCCCTTTCTTCAAACAAGAAAACAATATTCAAAATAATATATATATATATATATATATATTATACTGCATAAAGAATTAAAAAATGAGATAACAATATTTATCTCTCTGACCTATGGCCTGTTTACACAAATCACTCATGTCTTTTTGATACGTCTATCAGAAAAGTGGATATTATCCACACACATACGGCTTCTAAGTCATACATAAACTATCAGTGTTCTTTAGTTGTCAAGTATGGCATCTGTAATTATTCAAAAAGTAAGGAGGACTTATATAAACAGATCATATGTTAGGAAGTGTAAATATTATTATTCCTTAAAAAGTTGATGTTCATTACTAAGATTTGATTAAAAACAAGCCTTGGAATCATACAAAAACACAGTGTTGAACGCACTGTTTAGCATATACGATATGTAAAATGACACGACTAGGGCTTTTTTTTTTTCTTTTCTTTCTTTCTTTACAATTTTAAAAAGTATGGTAGCTAAGAAAAAAAGAGAAAAAAAAATCCAATTTGATTCTTCATCAAGAGAACTCACTAAAATAGAAGTCAGGATGTATATTTCAGGAGGCAGTCACCTCTCAGATTGGACCAACCTTGATTTAGACACCAGCAAAATGTCAACAAAAGTAGCATAGGAAGAAAGTACTAAATTGTCACAAGTCAAAAGTGTGTTGATCTATTGTTGTAATGTAACTTCTCATCTCCCACCAAAATTGTTCTAAACCTGTAATCCCAACTGAGCTGTTTCTTGAATCAAAAACTAGCCATTTATGATATACAAACTGTATTGTTCATGATATTATACACACATTGAAAATCTAATTGCATATTCACTCAATTATTCACCATTATGGAGTTTTTGAGTATTTTTTCACTTGCACATTGTACTCATCATGATTAAGTATATTGTACAACTCGTAGACTTTCGACACAAAATAACGAGAGACGAAACATAGAAACACAAACCGAATACATGAGCTTATCTTAAAATAACTGCCAAGTATGAAAGCACGGGGCTCATCCTATTATAACTTCATAGCCATCTCCTCTTCTGCTCTTAGTGTAGAACATAAAGATGGCTAGTACAATGAGCCCGACTCCAAACAGAGTAACTACCAAACCAAAATCAGAGATCATCCTACTCTTATGTGCCTGCATGGGATAAGCAACAGGTTGCATGTTAGTCCTAATGTGATCACTTGATCCTACAAGGCTAGCAGTGTGTTATAAATAATCACGGACACATTAATAAGAATTGAGAAAGAGGAAAAGTAATTCTTCAAGTGTTATGCTGTGCCTCGTCTCTCTGTCTACGCCTATAGAGAGGTTAGAGTGCTGTTTGTTTGCATGCCTTCTAATTATACTTCTAGTTCAAAGGTCTTGCATGTGTCCATATGATGACTTTGTCATATACACAAGGAAAATGAGATTTAGAAATGATCATGTAGTCTATCTTACTTCAGTTGGAGCGTGCAGGAATGCATTTGGTTTTGCTGATGAATCTGAAATCAGGAGGTAAAAGAGCCCCATGACTCCTGTATGATTCTGTGTACTGCTGTAGTTAGATACGAGCGTCAGTGTCTCTCCGGCAGCAATCTTGACAGAGCCAGGTGAAGGGTAACAAGTAGACATTCCCACAATGTAGCCGGCCTCATTTCCAGGTTCATCTCCCATACCATAAGTTGGATTCGACGTGCATATTGCTCGCCCTCCCTGAATAAATTGACCAGAGAATTACCATTCAAGAAGAGGTTAGCAGATATTCATATTTTTTTTGTTGTGAAAAGTTCATTAGAGTGCTGAAAAGAAGTCCTGAGATAAAAGTGATTAGCTAATTTCAAACGGCTGGAAGGCGCCAAAATAAGAGAAATACATCAATTCTCTAAGGATTTGCAGATACTTTTTGTTTACTGAGAGTGTAACTTCATCCTGGATGAAACAAATACGAATCATATTCATATAAGAAATCAACCACAAAACCTTATCAAGTAGTGCACAAAAACTAATTGTGACTATGGAGTTTGTTCCTTCCTGAAACTTACTGTGAAAAAAATGAATTTAACCAATCCCAACAAAAAAAATTAACATTGCTCGAATGTGTTTAGTATGTTTTTGGAACAAACAAGAAGAGGAATGGGATGATTTATGACTAGGTGATGGGAGAAAAATGTACAAAATGTTAAATACCTCGCCTAGGTGATGGGAGAAAAATGTGAAGAATGTTAAATACCTCCCCATAAAGAGTTGAACCAATGCCTCCTGCATGCTGATGTCCAACCCCATATATTACGTCGCCACCCGTTGGCAAACTAACAGTTAAGGTTTTGGTATGAATGCATCCATCATTGGCCATGCCAACTGGACAAGATTCAACGTCATACTCGACCTATATAAGAATATTTCAGAAAGTTATGGGCACACACATGAAGGAACAGAAAGAGGAATGAATGATACCGCAAACAGACACAGCAACTTGGCACTAAATCAGTGGTATTCTCCTTAATGTTTACTACACTTTCCTTCCAATTAATGTTATTACATTCTGTGCTGAATCATTAGAGCAACCATAAATATCTTTGTCATCTAAAGGACTAAAGTTAAACTAAAACAGGAATTTGACTTGCAGTAAAAGCATGCTTGTGAAAGTTTTCCAAATAGATGAATAATAGCAAATAAGACTTTCTATACTCAGACGCTTCTTCAAACTCACTTGTCCGGGGTAACATACTTTAGATAAATAATTATATAAAAGAATAAGGAATACACTTTCTTACCACGCAAATATGTCTGGCTTTGAGCCCCCTGGACTCATCCGCCTTTGTCCATATGTCAGTGACGTCAAGTATATAGATTTTAACAGGCACGATTGAAGCATCCCAATCGACATACGTTACTTTGTACCTCAAGACAAGGCTTCTCTTAACACCATCAAAGCCTTCCTTCACCCTGCATCTTGCACCATCATGACAACATCTCAAGCCACCATTATAGTTTTGAGGCAAGGGACGGCCATGTCCATCCATAGTAAGATTGTATAAGTCACATCTGCACTCAGTGCAACCCAACTTGTCTTCAGCACCCCTAGTATCAATTGCATGCACATTAAGCATCCATCGCTCCTCGTATCCATCAGGGATATCTGCAGGATTACCGACTTCAATTCCATAAGGATTCGGCACATAAGTGGCTGTTTTTCGAGTCTCTGATCCCAGCCCAAAGTACTGTGAAAGTCCACTATCACAAACCCCACTGTTCCTTATGATAATGTGATCGGAGTGGAGGAATCCTAGATTATCATGGTGCTTAGGAATATCTGTACCTTTTTGTTGATAGTATCTTATAACAACCCAATGGTGCAGATAAGTTTCATGAAGGGGGACTGGATTCCCTTCCTCATCAATTACTTCGCCATTAAAACTCTTGATCGCAATATGACCTCTAGGAAAGTCGATGTTATAGTAATACTTGTCAGAAACCAATCCTGGTTTCAACACAATTTTAGGTGATACAAACACATCAGTTTTCAACCCATTTTCACTTCTTAGCTGTGTTTGTGAACTTTGAACCACAAATAACAAGAACACGATTGACAAAAAAAGCAACGGGAACTCTGAACCACCAGCCATTTTTTACCCCAACGGCGTTGCTTACACCTGATCAAATCCATATTAGCAACACAAAAACAAGTCATATGAGCTCTACAAAGTTCATCACACATATCTACACCGAAAGGGCTTTTATCCACATAAAGCTCGTCATCCATCCAATCACCTCTTTCAACCCAATTAACAGAAAAGCATTACTAATAAATTGCATATCATTCTCATAGATGTTCCAAAAGCCAGGCACATCCATATCATATATCCGAATACACCTTTTCAACTAAATTCAATTCATAAACTTTATTTTTCCCTTTGTTTGAATACTTTGTCTTCAAATACTTCTTAGCATAAAAAATACTGAATTCAGACAGCAACCGAAAGAAAGAAACTGAGATTACATCTATCAACAAGTAAGAGGCCAAAACATAAACAGTTTATCTACTAATCAAACACCACCACCATGCAAGCTTCATCACTAAGCAGCACAAAACCAAAACCTGAGGAGATTGCCAAAAATCTTGAAAAAAAGAAAAAGGATTCACAAGCATATACCTATTACAAATAGAAACTCTCCTTACACACCGAGATACACAGAATACAGAAAGACCTAGGAATCAAATGATTGAAAATCTAAGCAACAGAAAAGAAAAGCTTACCAAAAACGGTAGTGTGTGTCTGGTTCAAGAATTACACATAGAAAGAATATTGTTGAAGGGCCTAAAGCAGACACATGCAGATGCAGGAGCAGACTATATTGTGATCACATTGCAAAAATGGGTGGACCCCTCTTTTTTAGCTTGAACGAAACAACGCACATAATTTTTAATAATATTTTTATTTTATTAAAGCTCATAATTATTTTTTTATATTAAACTTTTGATATTGTCCTGCAATTTCACGTACAAAAATTATCTGTTAATTTTTTTAATGCATTAATTATCAATCTATATTTTATTAACATTAAATTAAAAATTGACACTTTGTACGATATATGTTATATAAAACGTGCAAAAACAAATACTAATTTGTTATTTCTATTAACAATAAAATGGGAGTAAATTTAGTTTTTGAGTCCATATAATTGCATGTTCTTCTGAAGGAGCTTGATTAAGTAGTTAGTTTAAGAAGAGTTTGGGAAGTTGAAGGGTATTTTTGACATTATAATAATTTTCATACATTGGTATCAAAACTACCACTTTAACGCGTCGTGCTATGCACGGACTTAATTTAATCATGATTAAAATTTCAAATATGTCAAAGTCAAAACAATTTTAGCACTCATGATGTTTGTTTTTGTCTAATAAATAAGTCCTTCTGTTAGTCAAGATTCATTAAATTTGCTGATATTAACAAAAAATATAAAATAAAATCTATATATACCCCAAATTAACTTATTACTATTTTATTGCGAGTTAAATAAATTTTTAATGATTAAATTACACTGATACTTATCTATGCGTTAATGCATTTGAGGAGGTACTTTATTGTTATAAGAATGATTTAGTTCAAAAAAATTATTTGACCTGCAACAAATCAATAATAAGTCAATCGAGGGTAAATATCAATTTTCGTTCAATTTTTTTATTAATATCAGCAAATTTCTTGAACTTTAACTAACAGATGTATTTATTTGCCAGAAAGAAGGAAACCTCAAGAATGCTAAATGTAATTTCTCAAATTATAAGAGATCTACATGCGATTATACCAAACCTCAGAAGAGGGGAGCGTAATTATCCGGTTGTACTTATATTCATTGATCCAATTATATATAAAGAGAGGGGAAGTAGTGATGGAAAGTGAAAGGATTTGTAGTTTCCCAATTATGACAACACTTGAGCCTCTTACCCAATTCTAAGTGTCTATTGCTTCATGTCCCTTTTATTTCTTGGTTTCACACTTTGGTCCTGACCATGTTGTTTTGTCTTGGTGCATGATGGACATTTTCAATAAAGGCTAGATGGACATTTCTTTTTAACTACGTACTCTCACAACTCAGATTTTCTTCATCATGTGATGTTGCTTGGATTGAAATGCTAACTATGTATAGTATTTGATTCAGGTCGAGATTTTTTGCTCTGATAGATTAATTTTTAAGACCACGTTCATTTTAATTTGATAGTAAGAACTCCTGAAAAAAAAATTATCGTCGAGTTTGCTAGGCGATCCTCAATAATAATCTTTCGGATAGTAAGAATCTGATTCGAAAATCTCAAGTATAATAAATACAATGTGATGTATCCTTTTGATGTTGATTATTGTCGTTATTTATAAAAATCCTGATATTTTATGTTGCTTGTCCCAAAAGAATACTGTAGGGTTCAATGAATTAGTTTAGTAGGTTAAGTTGACGAATTCAAAGATAGTGATATATGATGTTGGCAATGAAGAAAATGTTCGGAGAATTCTTCCAAACAATATTATAAATTATTAGATAATAATGCATAAGCAATGACAAAATCATTACCCCGGCCCTAAACACCGTTTAGCTGAATTTATTTAAATATATCTATAAATTCAATTATTTTCTAATTTTTTTTTGAAAATTTTATAAGAACAGGATCATGATTTTATAAAATAATAATAATAATTTGATAATTAAGTTGATCGATCAAAATTAAAAGAATTTATTAAAAGCTTAAAGTTTAGTACTATGTGCATTAATTTGATGTATTTACGTCCAAGGAAGGATCATCAAGTTTTGTAATTTTTTTTTAAAATTATACATAAATTTTATTTTATTTGTTATTGTCCCATCAAAATTTTGTAACTTTGTTTAAAATCATACGTAACTTTTCTTTTTTTATTTTATATGTTGTCCTATTCAAACTCCTGATATAGGATGCATCGAGAGTGCATTTTCAAAAGGATCTGTCATGCTCTTGAAAATTTCATTATATAAGGTCCGACTAGGTCATGTACTCTGCCTAAACTAAGAGTCGGAATTATACAGAATATGAATCGAAATTTTAATATATTTTTTTTAAAATTTTGATATTTCAATTTTTATTATAGGTATTGATTACCCAAATTGAGCCAAATACCATTTTTTTGAGTATTTTCTATGAGTTTATGAATAGTAATAAGGATTCGTTATACTTAAATTCCTCTGAAAATATAAAATCATATTTTTTTCTATAGAAGTTTCAAAATTATATTTATATTCCTCTTGAGAATTTGTTATTTACACACGATCCGTTTTGATTAGGATTTGTATAAAAACTGCTGACATTAGCAAGAAACTTAAATAAAATTTTAATTTACCCCTCATTTAACATTCTCATGTAATTAGTTTATACTTATAAGAAAAAAATATAAAGATTTAAATCTCACTCCATATATATATATATATTATATTTATCCCTTTATAAGTACAAAAATATACTTGGGAATGTTAAATGAGCGGTAAAATTACAAACTGACATAATTTGTTTTGCTAACGTCAATATTTTTCATCCAAATAATAACAGGAGATGGTTAAGTGTAAAATAGAGATTTTTTTGAGGTGGTGTAGACACAATTTCAATTTTTTGGGGGGAAGATATAACTTTGCATTTTTGGAGCATGAATGGGTTATTTAGTTTACTTGCCTTTTTTATTGTAATAGTTTTCATGGCATGTTGTTCTTGCGTTACATATAATAAATAATTTTTTATATTTAAAAATTTACTATAAATAAAAATAAAATATATAATTCAATAAATTATATTAAAAAAAAAAAGAAAAGAAACTCAAAAAAAAGTAACCATCGTGTCATATTTGGCTTAATTTCTTTCCTCCATCAGATCTATAAGGGTAAATTACAAAAATTTTCCCTGAGCTTTGGCATGATTACATTTTTCGTTGTTTGAAAAATTATAAATGCCGCTAAAAATACTATATGGATACATAGTATGTACATAGTTTTTACATTACTTATGTATTTTAAAACTATTTTATACATATATTGTTCCTGTGCGTAAAAAATACAATTGTAGTAACAATAAAAAATTCTGATTGGCAGTTTCCATTTTAAAATAAGATAATCTTATTTAAATAAAAGAATGTTATCTTGCACACAAACAAATTATTGAGGGGCTAAGTATATTCCCAACGCAGCCAATTTAGGGTTGAAAGCTATAAGGTACGGACATTTAAAAAAACCCAAAAAAAAAAAAAAAATCATCACATGCAGCTTTGGATATATATTAAACACTGACTCATGTCCGACATGATATTTGCGTGTCTGATATTTATAAGAAAAATAAAAACACCATGTCGAACACATTGTTTAGCATGTCCGACATGTATAAGAACACGACTATGTGTTTCTTTAAAATTTTAAGAAGTATGGTAACTAAGAAAAAAGAAGAAAAAAAAAAAATCCTATTTGACTTCTCTCGCTCCTGAAAATTGTGAAAATATATTTTTCCTCCTATCAGTTTTATTGCTCGTTTTTTTTGAAAAATTCTTGTCCAATCAGGTTTGGCCGGATTAAATCAATCACAGAGTAAGTGTATCCTAGATATTATGTGATTGTTTACTTTCCTCGAACTGTACACGAATTACACGACATGTATATTGCATTTACCATATAACTGATTTAAATTTGATCGAGTCAGATTTGAACTCGAACCTCAATCATTCTTGGTCAAGAGAACTCACTAGAATAGAAATTGGGATCTATAGTACAGGAGTTAGTCACATCTCAAATTGGACCAGCCTTGATTTAGACACCAAAAAAATGTGAACAAGAGTGCCGTAGGAAGAAAGTACCAAATTGTCACAAGTCAAAAGTGTTTATCAATTGTTGTAACGTAACTTCTCATCTTCCCACCAAAATTGTCCTAAACCTGTAATCCTAACTGAGTTGTTTCTTGAAACAAAAACTACCCATTTCTGACTCACAAATTATATTGTTCATTACATTATACACACAATGCAAATCTAATTGCATATTCACTCAATTATTCACTATTATGTATTTAAATTTGTTAGTATTTTCACTTACACATTTTATTCATCATGATTAAGTACATTGTAAAACTCGTAGACCGTCAACACCAAATAACAGGACTAGAAACATAGAAACACAAATTGAATACCCCAACTTTATCTTAAAATAACCGTTCACATATTTTGAGATCAGCCAAATGCCAAAGCATGAGTTCATCCCTTTATAGCTTCATAGCCATCTCCCCTCCTGTTCTTACCGTAGAACATAAAGATGGCCACTACAACGAGTCCGACACCAAACAAAGCAACGGCCCAACCAAAATCGAACGTGACCCTACTCTTATTTGCCTGCACGAGATAAGCAACAGATCACATGTTAGTTCTAATATGATCACTTGATCCTACAAGGCTAGGGGATTTTTTACATAAACGATCATTTAACTTCAAATAAAAAATGGTTTGTTCAGTCCATATGACTAATTCTCAGGAATTCATTAATAAGAATTGAGATAGAGAAGAAGTGACTCTTCGAGTTTTGCGTTATGTTATCGTCTATCTGGCTATGCCAACACAGAGATTAGAATGTTGTTTGTATGCAAGACTTCTAATGATATGTCTAGTTCCAAGTTTGCATTTTGCTCGCAGTAAAAGCTTGCTTGTGAAAGTTTTGCAAGAGATGAAAAATAGCAAATGAGATATGCGGCTTTCTATACTCAGAAGCTTCTTGAAACTCACTTGTCTGAGACAACGTACTTTTGGATAAATAATTATTCAACAGAATTAAGAATACACTTAATTACCATGCAATAATGTCTAGCTTTGAGCCCTCTGGACTCATCCGCCTTTGTCCATACGTCAGTGACATCAAGTATAAAGATTTTAACCGGCACGATTGAGGCATGCCAATCAACATACTTCACCGTGTACCTCAAGAAGAGGCTTCTCTTCACATTTTAAAACCCTTCCTTCACCCTGCATCTTGTACTATCGTAACAACATTTCAAGCCACTGGTGTAGTTTGGAGGCAAGGCAAGGCCATATTCATCCGTAGTAACATTGTATAAATCACACCTGCACTCAGTGCAACCCAACTTGTCTTCAGCACCCCTAGTGTCAATTGCATGCACATTAAGCAACCATCGCTCCTCATATCCGTTAGGGATATCCACAGGATTACCGACTTTAATTCCATAAGGATCTGGCACATAAGTGGCTGTTCTTCGAGTCTCTGATCCCAGCCCAAAGTATTGTGAAAGGCCACTGTCACAAACTCCACTGTTCTTTATGATAATGTGATCGGAACGGAGGAATCCTAGATCACCATGGTGCTTAGGAATATCTATACTTTTTCGCTGATAGTATCTTAAGACAACCCAATGGTGCAGATAAGCTTCATGAAGGGGGACTGGATTCCCTTTCTCATCAATTACTTCACCATTAAAGCTCTTGATAGCAATATGACCTCTAGGAAAGTCGATGTTATAGTAAAACTTATTAGAAACCAATCCTGGTTCCAACACAAATTCAGGTGATAGAAACACATCAGTTTTCACCCCATTTTCACTTCTTAGCTGTGCTCGTGAACTTTGAACCACAAGTAACAAGAACACAATTGACATGTTGAGCAACAGGCACTCTGAACCGCAAGTCATTTTTTAACCCCCACAGGCGTTGCTTACACCTACTCAACCATATCAGGAACATAAAAACAAGTCATACGAGCTCTACAAAGTTCATCACACAAATCTTAACCGAAGGAGCTTTTATCCTCATAAAGCTCATCATCCATCCATCACCCTTTTCAACTAAATTAGCAGGAAAGCAATACTAATGAATTGTATAACATAATCTTAGATGTTCCGAAAGGCCGGCAGATATATATCAAAATACCCTTTTCAACTAAATTCAATTCATAAACTTCCTTTCAACCTTTCTCTAATTAATATGTCTTCTTATGGGGCTAAGCTGGAAATCAATTAACTCTTATCAAAATTCCATAACTCTATGAAACAACAATTGCACGACTCTTCAAATTCCAAAACCACACTTGCAAAAACAGCTTACAAAGTACTGAATTCAGACAGCAATTAAGAAAAGGAAACAGAGGCCAAGACACCATTTTTTTTTCCTTCATCACCATGCAGGCTTCATCATTGAACAGAACAAAACAAAAACTTGAGGAGATTGCAAAAACACATGAAAACCTAAAATCAGTCTATCCATTATTCAAAATCCACCAAATTCACTCATATTAACAAAAAAATTGAATGAAAATTGATATTTACCCTCGATTGATTAATTACTGACTTACTGCAAGTCAAACAATCTTTTCCCGACTAAACTACTTTTATAACGGTGAAGATATACTTCCTTACATGCATTAACGGGTGAAGTCATATGACAATAATTTGGTTATTAAAATATTTACTTGACCTGTAATAAATCAGTAATAAGTCAATCGGGATAAATATAGATTTTTTTTTCCAATTTTTTTGTTAATATCAGCAAATTCGGTGAATATTGACCAACGAAAAGACTTATTTGTTAGACGAAAGCAAACCTTAGAGTGCTAGATATAATTTCTCACCTCACATAAAATCTATGGGTAATTATATATATCAAGCTTCAAGGAGGAAAGTGTAATTATCCCTATTATTTATTAAAACTCAACCTGGTTTTAACCTTCTGAAAAAACTATGTTTTGGTAAGTACAATGTAAGCAAACTAAAATGCCTTTACCTTACTCATTTCACTTGCAGAAATAGCCATATCTTTGACCATTTAGTTATACTAACAATTTTCAATTCATATGCATTTAAAGTTAATTTATTTTATTGATTTTAAATTATGAAAATGCATCAAGTGTGCTCTAATTATCAATACTAATTACCCTATTATTTATTAAGTATGAAGGGTTATTATTTTATATGTATATTTTTTTGTAGTGATAACATATCAAGTAGTGCAGCAAACTGAAATTGGAACTTCAGAATTCCTTTCTTGATTTGTATTATTTTATGAAATCAGTTCTTGAATTTGAAAATTTAAAAATAAATTAATGATTTCAGATGTGGGTCTCATCAATAAGTTGGAATGTCTTGAAGAACAAACTACCATATTTTTCTCTTGAAATAAAAAAAAAATTGTATAGAATTAATTTGATTGCATATACTTTAATTTAAGGTTGATCCTAAAATTTGTCTTAATTACAAATACTTTTTCATTATTTGAAAGATTATAAATACCCCCTTGGAATTACAAATATCCTAACAAATAACCCCCTCCAGTGAGTTGTCACAAGGGAGTATTTGTCAGGGTATTTGTAATTTCAAGGGGGCATTTGTATCTACCATGTGGATTCTTGTAATTAGGTCCCGTGGTGTTTGAGTAATTAGTTTATGGGATCTTATCATCTAATAGTGGGACAATCTTATACGCTACTGATATAGCATGTAATTAAACATTATAATCAAATAGTTCTTTTTCGTTATTTACATTAATATATCAATTAAATGAGCAGTACATCGGCTCAATAAAATACATCAGTATTCAATAACACATTAGTATATTAAAAACAATAAAATAAACATACACGTCTGGTGAGATTCAAATTTGCATCAACTTTAACTACTACAATTGAACAGTTCTATTTTCCGCGTTATAGTTGGACAGTCCTACACGCTACTGAAATCGCCTGTAGCTGAACCTTACAAGTGAACAACTCTATTTTACTCATTATAGTTGGACAGTTATATATGCTGATAAAATCCACAGAATTGTAATAAATTGAAAGGAACAAGAAAAAAATTGTCTCCTCTATTCTTTTTAGATATATATTAACTTAATTAGTTCACACAAGTTTTCAGTAATCTCATGTATATGCAAATGAACTGCAAGAAGACTATGACCATAACACAAATCTGGTAGTTGGACAATTGTTTGAAATTGGCTCTTGTCGTAGGCTATTTTTTGAGATCTCGAGCTAGTAAATCAAGGACTGTAGAATTCTCTGATCATAATAGGAAAAGTAGAGATACCGTTTTAAGTGATTTCAGATTTCTCGTATAATGTGGTGTGTGTGTGTGTGTTTAATCTATACCTTATTATTAAGTGAGAACATCTTTTTGATGTCTCGCTTTTTTGTGGCGTATCAATTTGTTTTAATTATTTTATTAATGTTCATTTTTCTATCTCTTCTTGAGTTGTTATTCTCTCTCTTTTCAACTTCCACATCTTTAGTTCTCTAATTTTTCCTAATAATTTCTCTATTTTTATATATATTTTTATTTATCTAATTCATATATTTTTTAAATAATAATTAGTTTATTACATTTAAGATTAATTATGCACACATATTTAAATGTGTCACATATACTAGTTATTATTAATACTTACACCCAACACACTCATGCACTCACCTAGGTTCGAACTTAAAACCTCCCGAAAAAAACCTTGAATTCAAAAGGTGGGTAATCATGCGACATACTATAGTATGTGGTTGTTGCTCATTTGTCCGAGGGCAATTCTCATAGTTGGCAAAATCATATTTTGGGTAAATTACATTATGTCATTCGAACTATAACTATTTTTATGATCAATTTTTTTTTTGTATCAACTTATCATCTCAACTTGTGAAATTTGTACTTGCATATATGACCATTTTTTTGTTAATTTTTTGTACAATTTGATCCTAATTCTCATACATTTGATTAGGACATCAAACATTTCGTCTTAGGTTGGCAAATTTGATCATGGATTGTCATATTGGATCATCCAGCCAACATGTAGTCGGGAAAAAAGACATGTGCTTTGACATATTATTATCACGTCTTTTTTCGGACAACATAGTTTTGTTCATGCCAAATTTCTTAACTCAAGTCCAAATGTGCAAGGCCTTGGATCAAATGCGTTACAAGTAAAATCAAATGTGTGACGGGGGTATAAATTACTGGACTATAACTACGAAAGACGCAGAATTAAATATGTCATAATAATTACATGACTAAATTATAATTTTTCGTTTTCATAATTCTACACCTTTCTTCAATTGAACAGTTCTATTTTATCTTGTTTTAAACGAATGCCTTTATTTTTCCTCAACCCTAATACCTATTGCCTCCTAGGCAGAAAAAAAGGTAAATTACTAACACGAAAAAGTATAGTAATGACTTGAATAAATTGCCATCAATCGTTTAGTTGAAATGACATTAACTCTCCTTAATAAAAGAGAGGTTCTGAATTCAAATCGAGTTTCCCCACTTCATCCTTGTTGTAAATAAGAAAAATAACTTGGATAAAAGGGAAAAATAAACAAGGAAAATCAAAACTGGAAAGAGTTACTTTGGCAAAAGAGAAAGGGTACATTACTGCTAGTTTTTTGAGATTTTGGTATCTTTACTATATATTAAGAGAGAGTATCTCTTTAGTGTCTCTACTTTTTTTCTGTATGTTTCTTTTTATATTTATTTATTTTTTAAATTTTCATCTAATTTTCCACCCCTATTATCTTTTGATATTTTTTTTTTAATTTTCCTTCATCTTTTTTTTTTGTCGCCATTTTTTGTACAAATTTAATATTAACTTATTATTTTGTATATACTTTATTAAATAATAAAATTTATAGATATTTTATTTTAAATGATATTTATAAAATTTGCACACACATAGAATGTGCCACAAATGACTGGTACAATTGAAGAGCACCCTATTTGTGTCTCAGTTTATTGGTATGTTATTTTTTTAAATTGAATAATTATTTTTAACTTCTCCGCTGATCATAATTTTTTGTACAACCTTTTGGTAATTTTTCTTTCCTCATTCATTTTTATCTTATATATATATATATATATATATATTAGATAATTTTTAACTCTATAAAAAGTAAATAATATAATTTAAAAAAATATTTTATTTGAATATTTTATAATAACTATGCTCACACATAGAATGTGCCACACTTACTAGTAATTGTGAATATCCCTTTGTTGTTCTAAAAATTATCAATACTCTCTTGATATTTGATGAAAATTATGTAATTTTTGGATGAAACTTGAAATTGCCAACTTTATACTCGTAGTTTTTTCTTCTTTAAAATAAATTCGACAAGGTGGATGAAAATTTTTAAAATATTATAAAGCAAAAATTGTCCACCTAATCAATAATTTCTTTTAACAAAATTTTAAAAAATAAGTAAAATTAGAATTCATAGTCCACAAGGACAGTTAGGTCAGTCCACTGCAAAACATTGATGAAAAAATTAACAGAGATTTATGGATCGAGCTAGTAATTGTTAGACAATTATTAAAATCAAAAGTATTGATAATTTTTTTAATAATAAAAAAATATTCATAAATACACCAAATACGAGTGAAGTTGAATTTAATTTGCCAAATAGAAATTGAGAGGGGGAAAGTGAAAGGATTTGTACTTGCTACTATTGGTTCATGTCTCTTTCTTTCTTTCTTGGCTTCACACTTTCGTCTTGACCATGATTTTGTCTTAATGCATCTTCTTTTTTAATAAGGACTTAGACATTTCGTTTTAACTACGTAGATTTCCTTGATCATGTGGTGTTGCTTGTTAGAACATAAAAAATGGAATTAATGATGTATCCTTTCATGTTGATTGGTGTTGGTGTAATAGGATTAGACGTGATAAGATTAGATACGATGAAAAATTGAATGGTTATTATATTATATGATGTTTGGTTTGAGATATTGCATGTGTGATATTTCAATTGATAATATAATATGTTGTTTGGTTGAAAGGATTATAACATATGATTAGATGTAAAAAGACTGTAAAGAAGAGTATTCATTTTTAAGGTATTTATATTTTTATATTGTAGTTTGTGAATGATTTTAGAAAAAAAAAATTCTAAATTATTTATTGAAATACAATTTCTTAAAATAAAATTAATTTGTGAAATATTTTCTTTTTTTTTTTTGTCTGTAGTTATATAAAGTCGAAGTTGAAAATACGTACTCAATTAAATAATTAATGATAAAAACTCAAATATTTTTTAAATATCCAAAAAAGAAAGAAGTAATAAGCGTATATTAAGTCGTTGGGAGAAAAAAGAGAAATAGGAGAAAGAGGGGAGAGAGAGTGGAGACGAGGAGAGAGAGGAGAGAGTCCAAGGATAAATTAGAAAAAAAAATAACATTTGTTGGACATTGATTTGATGATAAAATATACATTAGATTATCAATTACATTAATTATTTGTAATTGGAATTAATTTTAAAAAAATCAAATTATAAATAAAAATAGGAATATAACTGATAATTAATATATTATTTTACACTAATATGAAGAAATATTGAAAGTTGTCCCCATTGGTAAGGAATCTATGGCGACTGGGGGTGAAATTTTACCCAACACAAAATTGCTCTCAAAACGCGTGAACACAGCAGACGAAATATTTCATCATTATTTTCTAAAAAATGTAAAGTGCAATAAAATTAAAAGGTTGGGTGGGACAGTATATTAAAAAAAAAAAAAAAGATTGAAGGACAAAGTACAAATAACCCCATACGATGAAGGGGTGTTTGCATTTAACCCCCTCCCCTTTTTTTCCTTACAATTTTAAGAAATAAGGAAATCACATCACTATTTCATGAGATTTGATAATTAAACATAGATCCCCAATGGTTTAAAATATTACATCTGGCATCACTAATGTTTGTTTATGTTTAACAATAGATCCATCATTTAGTAAAAATTCATAAAATTAGCCGATTTTAGCAGGCAGGTCAATCAAATATTTTTTGACCAAACTATCCTTACATATCTTCACGCTCTAATCCATGTAGGAGGTACATTTTCACCTCTTATAAGGATAGTTTAGTTAAAACTATTTATTTAACCATCAATAACTTGGAAATAAGTCAATTACAAGTAAATATGAATTTTCATTCAATTTTTTGCTAATATAAAATTTTGTGAATTTTGACTAATGGATGGATCTATTTATTGAACGAAAATAAATGTAAGATGTGCTAGATGTAATTTTATAAATTATAGAAAAATTATATGTAATTATACTAAATCTTAAAGGACATAATTATCCCTAAGAATTATGGTGGCTAAGGGAAAAAAAATACGCAATTGGACTTGGCACTATTTAAAATTGTGAAAACAAATATATATATATATATATATATATATATTGTCCTATTAGTTTCATTGCTTTCTTTTTTTCAATTTTTCTCCTCCACTATCTACTTCATGAAGAGAACTCAATAGAAATAGAAATCCAAACTTATACTGTCTGATATACAAACTATTGTTCATAATATTATACATACAATGCAAATATAATTGCATATTACTTCAATTATTCATTAATATGGATTTGTTGAGTACTTACACCATCTCTCACATTATATTAGACATGATTATGTATATGGTACAACTCATAGACTTCCAACATCAAATAATAGAAACGAAAAAACATGGAGACACTAAACTGAATACACGAGCTTATCTTAAAATAACTGTAGACATACTCTGAGATCAGCCAAATGCCAAAGCATGAGTTCATCCCTTTATAGCTTCATAGCCATCTCCTCTTTCGCTCTTACCGTAGAACATAAAAATGACCAGTACAACGAGCCCGACTCCAAATAGAGCAACAAGCCAACCAAAATTGGACATCAATCGGCTCTTATGTGCCTGTACAGGATAAGCAACAGACCACATGTCAGTCCTAACATGATCACTTGATCCTACAAGGCTAAGGGATTTTTAGCGTAAACGATCATTTAACTTAGTTCGTATGACTATTTCTCAGGGATGCATTAATAAGAATTGAGAAAGAGAAGAAGTGACTCTTCGAGTTTTACGTTATGCCTTCTCTATCTGGTTGTGCCAGTACAGAGGTTAGAATATTGTTTGTTTGCAAGACTTCTAATGATACGTCTAGTTCAAAGATTTGAATGTAGCCAAATGATTAATTTATCATAGGCAGGTGACGAACTCTATCTTACTTCAGTTGCATCTAGTTTTGTTGATGAATCGGAAATCAGGAGGTAAAAGAGTCCCATAACTCCCGTATGTCTCCGCGCACTGTTGTAGTTAGATACGAGAGTCAATGTCTCCCCAGCAGCAATCTTGATGGAGCCAGGTGAAGGGTAACAGGTAGACATTCCCACAACGTAACCGGCCTCGTTTCCAGGTTCGTCCCCCGTCCCATAAGTTGGATTCGACGAGCATATTACTCGCCCTCCCTGAATTGATTCACCAGACAATTACCATCGAAGAGAGGATAGCAAATATTAATATTTTTGTTAGGGATTGTTAAAATCAAATTCTGTGATAAAATCAAATTAGCTAATATCAAAGACTGGAATTCTTCAAAGTAAGAGAAGTGCATCAATCCTCAAAGGAATTGCCAATACTTTTTATTTACTTTAACTGATAGTGTAACTTCATTCAGAGTGAAGCTATAAGAATCATTTTCATATAAGACATCAGAACAAAATATTTTCAAGAATTCGTGCCTGAAACATAATTGTGGTTGCAGAGTTTGTTCCTTCCTCAAACTTTTATTGTGAATGACTGAATTTATCCCATAACATAAATTCTACGTTGCTCTATGTGTTTGAAACAAGCAAGAAAAAGAATGGGGGAGTTTAAGTGTTAGAATACCTCTCCGTAAAGAGTCGAACCAATGCCTCCCGTATGCTGGTGTGCAACCCCATATATAACATCACCACCCGTTTTTGGCCAAGTAAAAGTTGAGGTTTTGGTATGAATGCAGTGGTCGTCGGCCATACCAACTGGACAAGATTCAACATCATACTCAACCTATATAAGAAAGCTTCAAAAGAGTTAGGGGCACACACATGAAGGAACAGGAAGCGGAATGAATTTACTAGACTTCTCCTCCAATTAATCATTTATCGCATTATGTCCTTAATATTTACAGCAATCATAAATGTCTTTATCATCTAAAACAAGAATTTTACTGGCAGTAAAAGCATGCTTGTGAAAGCTTTGCAAGAGATGAGTAACAACAAATGAGATATGCGGCTTTCTATACTCAGAAGTTTCTTGGGACTCACTTGTCTGAGATAACATACTTTAGATAAATAATTATTCAACAGATAAGGAATGCACTTATTTACCAGACAATGATGTCTAGCTTTGAGCCCTCTGGACTCGTCCGCCTTCGTCCATATATCAGTGACGTCAAGTATATAGATTTTAACAGGCACAACTGAGGCATCCCAATCGACATACTTCACCGTGTACCTCAAGAAGAGACTTCTCTTCACACCCTCAAACCCTTCCTTCACTCTGCATCTTGCACTATCGTAACAACATTTCAAGCCACCAATATAGTTTGGAAGCAAGGCACAGCCATATTCATCCGCAGTAACATTGTATAAATCACACCTGCACTCAATGCAACCCAACTTGTCTTCAGCACCCCTAGTATCAATTGCATGCACATTAAGCATCCATCGCTCCTCGTATCCATCAGGGATATCTGCAGGATTACCGACTTCAATTCCATAAGGATCTGGCACATCAGTGGCTGTTTTTCGAGTCTCCGATCCCAACCCAAAGTACTGTGGAAAGACACCATCACAAACCCCACTGTTCATTATGATAGTGTGATCGGAATGGAGGAATCGCAGATCGCCATGGTGCTTTGGAATATCTATACCTTTTTGTTGATAGTATCTTCCGACAGCCCAATGGTGCAGATAAGTCTCATGAAGGGGGATTGGATTCCCTTTCTCGTCAATTACTTCACCATTAAAACTCTTGATAGCAATATGACCTCTAGGAAAATCAATATTGTAGTAAAATTTGTTGGAAACCGATCCAGGTTCCAACACAAATTCAGGTGATAGAAACACATCAGTTTTTACCCCATTTTCACTTCTTAGCTGTGCTTGTGAACTTTGAACCATAAATAACAAGAACACGATTGACATGTAAAGCAACAAGCACTGCAAACCACAAGCCATTTTTGTATCCAAGCCGACGTTGCTTACACCTAATCAACATTAGCAACACAACAACAAATCATCCGAGTTCTACAAAATTTATCAAACTAAACATTTGTATCTACGAAAACAACATCGTCCATCCAATTTATCACCCCTTTCCAACTAAATTCAATCTATAAACTTTCCTTTTCCCTTTCTTTGATTAGTTTGTCTTTTTGTGGGGCTAAGTTGGCAATCAACTGACTCATATCAAAACTCCATAACTCAATGAAACAACAACTGCATGGCCCTTCAAAAGTTCCACAACCAGAGCCCACACTTGCAAGAACAGCGTACAAAGTACTAAATTCAGACAACTGAGAAAAAGAAACTGAGATTACATCTATCAACAACTAAGACGCCAAGACACCATTTCTTTTTCTTACTCAAAACAAAATACAAACGTACATTTTATCTACCACTCAAACAGTATCACCATGCAAGCGTCATCACTAAACGGAACAAAACAAAAACCTGAGGAGATTGCTAAAATCTTGAAACAACAAAGAAAAAAGATTCACAAACATGCCCCTTACAAACTGAAACCTCCTTACAAACTGAGATACATAGAATTCAGAAAGACCCAGGAATCAAATGATTGAAAATCTAAGCAAGAGAAAAGAAAAGCTTACCAAACACAGTAGTGTGGGTCTGGTTCAAGAATTACACATAGAAAAGATATTGCTGAAGAGCTTAAAGCAGACACATGCAGATGCAACAGCAGAGAGAACCTTATCCTTGATATCCTTGTTTCACGTTGGTATTGTAAACTTAAAAAAACAGTATTGGGACTCACACCCAATCAAAAGGGTTCTTTTTTAATTTCGCGTTGTAGAGATGGCTAGAGCCGCCTCATATTTATACTAACCCGTATATGAGTTTGGAAAAGCCGTACTTTGTTTTATAGTATTCATACCTTATTTAAATTGGTATATATTTTTAGTGAAGGATGAAACGTCAATTTTGGGGTAAACACCATAGTGGATCATTGAAATATATGTTTAAATTACTTTCGTATTTCATCTTCATTTCTCTATATTTTTTTTTAGAATTTAATGCAATTCATGTCTTTGTGATATTCCTAATGAATAAATTACCTCCTTAAAAAAATTTAATAATTTATCTTCATTTCTTTTTTAAAATAGAGAATACGCCTGTAGCTGAACCTTACAAGTGAACAACTCTATTTTACTCATTATAGTTGGACAATTATATATGCCGATAAAATCCACAGAATTGTAATAAATTGAAAGGAACAAGAAAAATTGTCTGCTCTATTCTTTTTAGATATATATTGACTTAATTAGTTCACATAAGTTTTCAGTAATCTCATGTATATGCAAATGAACTGCAAGAAGACTATGACCACAACACAAATCCGGTAGTTGGACAATTGTTTGAAATTGGCTCTTGTTCGTAGGCTATTTTTTGAGATCTCGAGCTAGCAAATCGAGGACCGTAGAATTCTCTGATCATAATAGGGAAGGTAGAGATACCGTTTTAAGTGACTTCAGATTTCTCGTATAACCATTTTTATGATTAAATTTTTTTTTTTTTTTGTATCAACTTACGATCTCAACTTGTGAAATTTATATTTGCATATATGACTGTTTTTTTTTTTTTTTTCATACAATTTGATCCTAATTTTCTTACATTTGATTAGGACATTACACATTTGATCTTAGGTTGGCAAATTTGATCATGGATTGTCATATTTGATCATCCAGCCAACATGTAGTTGGGAAAAGACATGTGCTTTGACATATTATTATCACGTCTTTTTTCGGACAACATAGTTTTGTTCATGCCAAATTTCTTAACTCAAGTCCAAATGTGCAAGGCCTTGGATCGAATGCGTTACAAGTAAAATCAAATGTGTGACGGGGTATAAATTACTGGACTATTACTATGAAAGATGCAGAATTAAATGTGTCATAATAATTACATGACTAAATTATAATTTTTTGTCTCCATAATTCTACACCTTTCTTCAATTGAACAGTTCTCTTTTATCTCGTTTTAAACCAACTCCTTTATTTTTCCTCAACCCTAATTCCTATTACCTCCTAGGGAGAAAAAAAGGTAACTTACTAACACGAAAAAGTATAGTACTGACTTGAATAAATTGCCATCAATCGTTTAGTTGAAATGACATTAACTTTCCTTAATAAAAGAGAGGTTCTGAGTTCAAATCGAGTTTCCCCACTTCATCCTCGTTGTAAATAAGAAAAATAACTTGGATAAAAGGAAAAAATAAACAAGGAAAATCAAAACTGGAAGAGTTACGTCGGCAAAAGAGAAAGGGTAAATTACTGCTAGCTTTATGAAATTTTGGTATCTTTACTATATATTAAGGGAGAGCATCTCTTTGGTGTCTCTAGTTTTTTTTTTTTTTGTATGTTTCTTTTTATATTTATTTATTTTTTAAATTTTCATCTAACTTTCCACCCCCATTATCTTTTGATTTTTTTTTTAATTTTCCTTCATCTTTTTTTTTTGTCACCATTTTTTTTACAAATTTAATATTAACTTATTATTTTGTATATATTTTATTAAATAATAAAATTTATAGATACTTTATTTTAAATGATATTTATAAAATTTGCACACACGTAGGATGTGCCACAAATGACTAGTACAATTGAAGAGCACCCTATTTGTGTCTCAGTTTATTGGTATGTTATTTTTTAAAATTGAATAATTATTTTTAACTTCTCCGCTCATCATAATTTTTTGTACAAGCTTTTGGTAATTTTTCTTTCCTCATTCATTTTTATTTTATATATATATATATATTAGATAATTTTTAACTCTATAAAAAAGTAAATAATACAATTTAAAAAAAATATTTTATTTGAATATTTTATAGTAACTATTCTCACACATAGAATGTGCCACACTTACTAGTAATTATGAATATCCCTTTGTTGTTCTAAAAATTATCAATACCCTCTTGATATTTGATGAAAATTATGTAATTTTTAGATGAAACTTGAAATTGCCAACTTTATACTCGTATTTTTTTCTTCTTTAAAAAAAATTGGACAAGGTGGATGAAAATTTTTAAAATATTATAAAGCAAAAATTGTCCACTTAATCAATAATTTCTTTTAAGAAAATTTTAAAAAATAAGTAAAATTATAATTCATAGTCTACAAGGACAGTTAGGTCAGTCCACTACAAAACATTGATGAAAAAATTAACAGAGATTTATGGATCGAGCTAGTAATTATTGGACAACTATTAAAATCAAAAGTATTGATAATTTTTTTAATAATAAAAAAATATTCATAAATATACCAAATACGAGTGAAGTTGAATTTAATTTGCCAAGTAGAAATTGAGAGAGGGAAAGTGAAAGGATTTGTACTTGCTACTTTTGACAACACCTCAAAGGATTAATGAATGCAACCTAGAGATTTCTCCCATTTTGAGCCTCTTACCCAATTCCAGGCCTTTTTTTATCTTTCTTTCTTTCTTGGCTTCACACTTTCGTCTTGACCATGATTTTGTCTTAATGCATCTTCCTTTTTAATAAGGACTTAGACATTTCGTTTTAACTACGTAGATTTCCTTGATCATGTGGTGTTGCTTGTTAGAACATAAAAAATGGAATTAATGATGTATCCTTTCATGTTGATTGGTGTTGGTGTAATAGGATTAGACGTGATAAGATTAGATACGATGAAAAATTGAATGGTTTTTAATTTTTTTTTTATATTATATGATGTTTGGTTTGAGATATTGCATGTGTGATATTTCAGTTGATAATATAATATGTTGTTTGGTTGAAAGGATTATAACATCTGATTAAATGTAAAAAGACTGTAAAGAGTATTCATTTCTAAGGTATTTATATTTTTATATTGTAGCTTGTGAATGATTTTAGAAAAATAAAAAAAAATTCTAAATTATTTATTGAAATACAATTTCTTAAAATAAAATTAATTTGTGCATTTTTTTTTGTCTATATTTATATAAAGTCGAAGTTGAAAATACGTATTCAATTAAATAATTAATGATAAAAACTCAAATATTTTTTAAATGTCCAAAAAAGAAAGAAGTAATATGCGTATATTAAGTCGCGGGGAGAAAAAAGGGAAATGGGAAAAAAAGGGGAGAGAGAGTGGAGACGAGGAGAGAGTCCAAGGATAAATTTAAAAAAAAAAAAAATAACATTTGTTGGCCATTGATTTGATGATAAAATATACATTAGATATCAATTACATTAACTCTTTATAATTGGAATTAATTTCAAAAAAATCAAATTATAAATAAAAATAGGAATATAATTGATAATTAATATATTGTTTTACACTAATATGAAGAAATATTGAAAGTTGTCCCCATTGGTAAGGAATCTATGGCGACTCGGGGTGAAATTTTACCCAATATAAAATTTTCCTCAAAACGCATGAACACAGCAGACGAAATATTTCGTCATTATTTTTTAAAAAATACAAAGTGCAACAAAATTAAGAGATTGGGTGGGACAGTATATTAAAAAAAAACAAAAAAGATTGAGGGACAAAGTGCAAATAACCCCATACAATGAAGGGGTGTTTGCATTTAACCCCCTCCCCTTTTTTTCCTGACAATTTTAAGAAATAAGGAAATCACATCACTATTTCATGAGATTTGATAATTACACATAGATCCCCAATGGTTTAAAATATTACATCTGACATCACTAATGTTTGTTTATGTTTAACAATAGATCCATCATTTAGTAAAAATTCATAAAATTAGCCGATTTTAGCAGGCAGGTCAATCAGATATTTTTTGACCAAATTATCCTTGCATATCTTCACGCTCTAATCTATGTAGGAGGTACATTTTCACCTCTTATAAGGATAGTTTAGTTAAAACTATTTATTTAACCATCAATAACTTGAAAATAAGTCAATTATAGGTAAATATGAATTTTCATTCAATTTTTTGCTAATATAAAATTTTGTGAATTTTGACTAATGGATGGATCTATTTATTGAACGAAAACAAATGTAAGATGTGCTAGATGTAATTTTATAAATTACAGAAAAATTACATGTAATTACACTAAACCTTAAAGAACATAATTATCCCTAAGAATTATAGTGGCTAAGGGAAAAAAAATACGCAATTGGACTTGGCACTATTTAAAATTGTGAAAACATATATATATATATATATATATATATATATATATATATTGTCCTATTAGTTTCATTGCTTTCTCTTTTTCAATTTTTCTCCTCCACTATCTACTTCATGAAGAGAACTCACTAGAAATAGAAATCCAAATCTACATTTCAGGAGCCAGACACCTCTCATATTGGACCAGCCTTGAATTAGACACCAGCAAAATGTCAACAAGAGCCAACATTAAAACTTGTTCATAGAAAGAAAGTACTAAAATTATCACAACTCATAAGTGTTGATCCATCATTGTAATGTACCTTCCCATCTCCCACCAAATTTGTCCTAAGTCAATAATCTCAGGAGCTGTTTCATGAAACAAAACTTATACTGTCTGATATATATACAAACTATTGTTCATAATATTATACATACAATGCAAATATAATTGCATATTACTTCAATTATTCATTAATATGGATTTGTTGAGTACTTACACCATCTCTCACATTATCATATTATGTATATTGTACAACTCATAGACTTCCAACACCAAATAATAGACACGAAAAAACATGGAGACACTAAACTGAATACACGAGTTTATCTTAAAATAACTGTAGACATACTCTGAGATCAGCCAAATGCCAAAGCATGAGTTCATCCCTTTATGGCTTCATAGCCATCTCCTCTTCCGCTCTTACCGTAGAACATAAAGATGACCAGTACAACGAGCCCAACTCCAAAAAGAGCAACAAGCCAACCAAAATCGGACATCAATCTGCTCTTATGTGCCTGTACAGGATTAGCAACAGACCACATGTCAGTCCTAACATGATCACTTGATCCTACAAGGCTAAGGGATTTTTAGCGTAAACGATCATTTAACTTAGTTCGTATGACTAATTCTCAGGGATGCATTAATAAGAATTGAGAAAGAGAAGAAGTGACTCTTCGAGTTTTACGTTATGCCTTCTCTATCTGTTTGTGCCAGTACAGAGGTTAGAATATTGTTTGTTTGCAAGACTTCCAATGATACGTCTAGTTCAAAGATTTGAATGTAGCCAAATGATTAATTTATCATAGGCAGGTGACGAACTCTATCTTACTTCAGTTGTATCTAATTTTGTTGATGAATCGGAAATCAGGAGGTAAAAGAGTCGCATAACTCCCGTATGTCTCCGCGCACTGTTGTAGTTAGATACGAGAGTCAATGTCTCCCCAGTAGAAATCTTGACGGAGCCAGGTGAAGGGTAACAGGTAGACATTCCCACAACATAACCGGCCTCGTTTCCAGGTTCGTCTCCCGTCCCATAAGTTGGATTCGACGAGCATATTACTCGCCCTCCCTGAATTGATTCACCAACAATTACCATCAAAGAGAAGATAGCAAATATTAATATTTTTGTTAGAGATTGTTAAAATCAAATTCTGAGATAAAAGCAAATTAGCTAATATCAGAGACTGGAAGGCTTCAAAGTAAGAGAAGTGCATCAGTCCTCAAAGGAATTGCCAATACTTTTTATTTACTTTTAACTGATAGTGTAACTTCATTCAAAGTGAAGCTATAAGAATCATTTTCATATAAGACATCATAACAAAATATTTTCAAGAATTCGTGGATGAAACATCATTGTGGTTGCAGAGTTTGTTCCTTCCTCAGACTTTTACTGCGAATGACTGAATTTTTCCCATAACATAAATTCTACGTTGCTCTATGTGTTTGAAACAAGCAAGAAAAAGAATGGGGGAGTTTTATGAAATGTACAAAGTGTTAAAATACCTCCCCGTAAAGAGTCAAACCAATGCCTCCTGTATGCTGGTGTGCAACACCATATATAACATCACCACCCGTTGGCCAAGTAAAAGTTGAGGTTTTGGTATGAATGCAGTCGTCGTCGGCCATACCAACTGGACAAGATTCAACATCATACTCAACCTATATAAGAAAAGCTTCAAAAGAGTTAGGGGCACACACATGAAGGAACAGGAAGCGGAATGAATTTACTAGACTTCTCCTCCAATTAATCATTTATCGCATTATGTCCTTAATCTTTACAGCAATCATAAATGTCTTTATCATCTAAAACAATAATTTTACTGGCAGTAAAAGCATGCTTGTGAAAGCTTTGCAAGAGATGAGTAATAGCAAATGAGATATGCTGCTTTCTATACTCAGAAGCTTCTTGGGACTCACTTGTCTGAGATAACATACTTTAGATAAATAATTATTATAGATAAGGAATGCACTTATTTACCAGACAATGATGTCTAGCTTTGAGCCCTCTGGACTCGTCCGCCTTCGTCCATATATCAGTGACATCAAGTGTATAGATTTTAACAGGCACAACTGAGGCATCCCAATCGACATACTTCACCGTGTACCTCAAGAAGAGACTTCTCTTCACACCCTCAAACCCTTCCTTCACTCTGCATCTTGTACTATCGTAACAACATTTCGCGCCACCAATATAGTTTGGAAGCAAGGCACAACCATATTCATCCGCGGTAACATTGTATAAATCACACCTGCACTCAATGCAACCCAACTTGTCTTCAGCACCCCTAGTATCAATTGCATGCACATTAAGCATCCATCGCTCCTCGTATCCATCAGGGATATCTGCAGGATTACCGACTTCAATTCCATAAGGATCTGGCACATCAGTGGCTGTTTTTCGAGTCTCTGATCCCAACCCAAAGTACTGTGGAAAGACACTATCACAAACCCCACTGTTCATTATCAGAATGTGATCGGAATGGAGGAATCGCAGATCGCCATGGTGCTTAGGAATATCTATACTTTTTTGTTGATAGTATCTTTCGACAAACCAATTGTGCAGATAAGTCTCATGAAGGGGGATTGGATTCCCTTTCTCGTCAATTACTTCGCCATTAAAACTCTTGATAGCAATATGACCTCTAGGAAAATCAATGTTGTAGTAAAATTTGTTGGAAACCGATCCAGGTTCCAACACAAATTCAGGTGATAGAAACACATCAGTTTTTACCCCATTTTCATTTCTTAGCTGTGCTTGTGAACTTTGAACCATAAATAACAAGAACACGATTGACATGTAAAGCAACAAGCACTGCAAACCACAAGCCATTTTTGTATCCAAGCCGACGTTGCTTACACCTAATCAACATTAGCAACACAACAACAAATCATCCGAGTTCTACAAAATTTATCAAACTAAACATTTGTATCTACGAAAACAACATCGTCCATCCAATTTATCACCCCTTTCCAACTAAATTCAATCTATAAACTTTCCTTTTCCCTTTCTTTGATTAGTTTGTCTTTTTGTGGGGCTAAGTTGGCAATCAACTGACTCATATCAAAACTGAGCCCTCACTTGCAAGAACAGCGTACAAATTACTAAATTCAGATCACAGCAACTGAGAGAAAGAAACTGAGATTACATCTATCAACAACTAAGACGCCAAGACACCATTTCTTTTTCTTACTCAAAACAAAATACAAACGTACATTTTATCTACCACTCAAACAGTATCACCATGCAAGCGTCGTCACTAAACGGAACAAAACAAGAACCTGAGGAGATTGCTAAAATCTTGAAACAAACAAAGAAAAAAGATTCACAAGCATGCCCCTTACAAACTGAAACCTCCTTACAAACTGAGATACATAGAATTCAGAAAGACCCAGGAATCAAATGATTGAAAATCTAAGCAAGAGAAAAGAAAAGCTTACCAAACACAGTAGTGTGGGTCTGGTTCAAAAATTACACATAGAAAAGATATTGCTGAAGGGCTTAAAGCAGACACATGCAGATGCAAGAGCAGACAGAACCGTAGCCTTGATATCCTTTTTTCACATTGGTATTGTAAACTTAAAAAGACAGTATTGTGACTCACACCCAATCAAAAAGCTTCTTTTTTAATTTCGCGTTGTAGAGATGGCTAGAGCCGCCTATAATTTATACTAACCGATCCTTGTAACACGTCATTTATTTATATATATATATATATATATATATATAATACATAAATTTTTATATTTTAAAATATAGTATATAAAAAATATATAAATGAATATATTACAATTAAAGAAAAGAAAAAAAAATTAATTTATCAATTAATGCAAAATTTAGAAAATTGAATATGTAAGTTATCTTATCAATTTAAGTACATTTTTTACATTACAAAAAATTGGTGAGCAATGATTTAGAAAGTTGAATACATTAATTATCTTATCAATTTAAGTGTATTTTTTACTTTACAAAAAATTGGTGAGCAATATTACACCACCGTATATGAGTTTGGAAAAGCCTTACATTGTTTTATAGTGTTCATAACTTATTTAAATTGGTATATAGTTTTAGTGAAGGATGAAACGTCAATTTTGGGTAAACAGCACAGTGGATCATTGAAATGTATGTTTAAACTACTTTCGTATTTCATCTTCATTTCTCTATATTTTTTTTTAGGGTTTAATGCAATTTATCTCTTTATGATATTTTTAATAAATAAATTACCTCCTTAAAAAAATTAATAATTTATCTTCATATCTTTTTTAAAGTAAAGAATTCACACCTTCACACGATTCCGTGGAGTTCACATGCTCTTTCTTTATTTTTTAAAACTTTTTAATTATAAATTTATATCTATAATCTTATTTGAATCTAAGGTCTTTAATTAGTAGATAATAGTCTAGATTCTACTTAATTCAAATCAACGGTATGGCTTTAGATTGTATATTTATATAATATATATTTTATATCAATTTTTAATAAAAATAAGGTATTAATATATTTACATATAATTAAATGATATATTAATGTCCATAAAAATAGACTGACTCATAGAGGTCCAAACAGTTTAAAAGAAAGAAAAATATCGCAAAAGCCCAAAAAAATGCAAGGCCTAAAGTGCACCCCATAAGGCCCAGCTAGTGTAAGTGCTCATGGTGCTTCCAAAAAGCCTAATCCATATAGAACCCCTAGGGCCTCCAATAGGAGGCGTCCCAGGAAATGAAATTGTTAAAAGAAGCCCAATCGACCCAGATTCAAGAAGGCTTCACAGACCCACAAGGAACTTTATGGAGTTGAAATTCCCTAGCTAATGTGAAAGCTCATCTCACATAGCGTTCACGTGTAGTGTAGGTAGTATCTACATAGGACCTTTGAAGGCACACCTATTAAAATTAGATCAGGACCAATCGCCTCCTTAAGAACACATGGCGATCCCAGGCGAAAGTAACCCATGAACTATAAAAGTTTGGACTCCGTTTGGGGGAAGCCTATGTGTATAGGCTACTAGCCAATTTGAGTATAATTGGACAGTTCCACACACTATTAAAATCGCATGTAGTTGGATATTACAATTGAATAGTTCTATTTTACTCATTATAGTTGGACAGTTATATATGTTGATAAAATCGCACCCAAAATTGTAATAAATTGAAAGGACCAACAAAGGTTGTCTCCTCTATTCTTTTTAGATATATATTGACTTAATTAGTTCACATAAGTTTTTAGTGATATCACGTATATGCAAATGAACTGCAAGAAGACTATGACCTCAATACAAGTCTGGTAGTTGGACAATTTTCTGAAATTTGCCCTTGCCCGGGGCTATTACTAGCAAATCAAGTACCCTAAAATTCTCCCATCATGAAAAGGAAAGGTTGATTTACCGATCTAAATATTAATTTTAGATTTTCAGTATGTGGGGTTTTTATTAAAAAACAAATGCACACGCCCAACACATTCATCCATCCACCTAAGTTCAAATTCAAAATTTTCAATAAAAAATTTTGAGTCCAAACCGTTGGTTTCTCCAAAGGCAAATTACTGGTATTTGGTTGTTGCTCACTTGTCCAACGGCAATTCTCATAATTGGGAAAATTATATTTCTAGTCATGTAATTGTGACGGTATGATAAGTTTAGTTCCACATTTTTTTGTGATTATAAATTTAATCCTATAATTTATAATCCATCACATGTGATCTTAATTTTGCCACATTGGATCTAGGACATCACATATTTGGTTTTGGATTGACAAATTGGGTCCTCCGGCCAACAAGTAGCTAGGTAAAGACATGTGTCATTGTCATGTGTGTTGACACATCATTGTCGTGTCTTTTTCCATAATACATTTTGGGCAAAAACATTTATGTAGAATCAAATTTGGCAACCCAAGCCAAATTTCTTAACTCAGGGCTGTGTCCAAATTAAGATCGAATATGTGGGGGAGGTATAAATTATTGGACTATAATTATTAAAAATATAGTATTAAATGTGTCATACTCTCATAATTACAAGACTTAAGATATAATTCTCCCCTTTATAATTCTATATATTCCTGCAATTAAACAGTTCTCTTTTGTCTCATTTAAATTGGACTCTATTATTTGCTGTCAACCTTAATTCCTATTATCTTCCCAGGGGGAAAAAGGGGTAAAATACTAACACAAAAAACTATAATAATGCCTTTGGATAAATGGTCATTAACCATTTGATTGAGATGAACGTTTGCTCTCCTCAACGAAGGAGAGGTTGTAGGTTCAGACTCAAGTTCCTCAAGCCCGGCCTTCGTTGTAAGCAAAAAAAAAAAAAAAAAAACAATAATAATAATAACTTGGATAGGGGGGGGGGGGAGAATTAAGGAAACCAAAATCAAAAGATTTTAAATTATGATTTTATATATATATTATAATTTTTTAAAATATTTTTATGAACTAATATTGACTCTAGATTGTTTATTTTATCCACCCTCAAATTTTTTTACATTTTTTCAAATACCTATTTTTTATTTTTTTTAAAAAAATTCAATAAGGGTAAAATAGTAACGTCCACTTCACCATTTATGGGCTACATAATTATTTTTCATTTGAGGAGAATATTTATAATTTTTCAAACAATAAGGGAGTATTTGTAATTATGTCAAACCTCAAGGGAGGCAATTGTGATTTACTCACAGAAAAATGATAAATTATAACGAGCTCCTATGAGATTTTGACATAACTATCATTACCCTTTCGTCGTTCGAAAAGATATTCATACCACCTGATATTTGATAAATTATGTAATCCTTATATGAGGCCTGAAATTATCAACTCTGTACTTGCTGTTTATTTTTCTTCTTTTAGAAAAATTATAAAAAAATAAAAAGAAAACTGAAGAAGGAAAATTTTGAAATTGTAAAAAAATTGTCACTTGCTCCATAAAAAAAATAGAAAATTTAGAAATTAAGTAAAATTACAATTCATAGTTTACAAAAGCATTTTTGTCAGTTCACAATAAAAAATGAATGAAAACCTAATAGAAACTTATGAATTGTGCTACTTATTGCACAAACATTAAAATTAAAAATACTAATAATTTTTTAAATAATTAAAAAAATATCTTAATTATGCCAAATTTCACGATCGGTTATAATATCCCAAAGAGAAAATGAGGGGGGTGATGGAATGTGCAAGGATTTGTACTTGCTACTTTTGACAACACCACAAAGTATTGATGAATGCAACACTGGGATTCTCCCATTTTGAGCTTCTTACACAATTCCAGGCGTTTTTCTCTCTGTCTATTGCTTCATGTCCCTTTCTTTCTTGGCTTCACACATTCGTCTTGACCATGTTTTTTTGGTCTTGGTGCATGCAAAGATTAGAGTGCAACTTCATTTTCAATAAAGACTAGTTGGACATTTCTTTTTAACTACCTACTCTCACAACTTAGATTTTCTTCATCATGTGATGCTGCTTGGATTGAAATGCAGCGTATTTGATCAGGGTCTCGATTTTGTTTCAATTGGCTGGTGTTTAGGATAACATGGTCCAAAATTTGAAAGTAAGGCCCCTGATTTAAAAAAATACAAAAGTCATTGTTAGGCTCATTAGTTAGATGGTCCTAAATAATAATTCTTTGATGCTTAACTCGTTCCGAGCAATAGAAATGAGATTCGAAGGGCCAGAACACAATAAATACAATGAATAATATATCCTTTTAATATTGATTGTTATTGGTGTAAACATAAATTATATTGTCTCTGAAAATCAAAACACAATGAAAATATATATGCGATAGGTAAAATTGAGTATAATCTTTATCTAATTCTCTAATTCTTCTCTTCAAATATGAAAATTTTGGTGTGTGGCAATTTAAAGGTGAAATCTCTACTCAGATCTCCTTCAAATTTGAATTTGACTTTTTATGGTGTTAACTCGAGGGCTCGCGCCTGTAATCCCATATTAATCGGTATAATTAATTTATTGCGAATCTTTGATGAACGACTCGATCTCCGCTTTGAGCATTTTGAATATTCTTCAACTCGAAGAACCTCGTAAAAAGAATTCTCTTAATCTTATTCGCTAGCTTCACCTTCCATTCTCTTTGTGTTTTAAATAAGTTTCAAGAACCCCTGTATATAAGGGTTCGTTTGGTTCAACTAAAAGGAAAAGAGAAGTGAAAGGGTAAATGAAAGTAAAAGGGAGAGGGGGAGGGGAAGAATAATAGTTTTCTTTTCAACTTGTTTGGTATGATTGAAATGGAGTAAATTTCAAATACTTTCTCTCGTTTGGTATGAGAAAAACAAATTGAGAAGAAAAAATTAATTTTTATAATTTGAATTTGCAGATAGTTTATGTTTATATCAAGGTTAAAAATCCATTGTATTCCTCATTTTGAAAGAATCTCATACCACAAATAATATTTTGTGGAATGAATAGAAATGCAACAAGTATAAAATGACAAATAATATTATAAATGCAATGCAAATCTAATTGCATGCATATTCACTCAATTATACACTAATATGGATTTGTTGAGTATTTTCACTTACACTTCTTCAACATGATATACAACTCATTACACTTTCAAAATCAAATAACGATAGACAAAACATAAAACCACGAACCAAACACACGAACTTATCTTAAAATAATTGCAGACACACTTTGAGATCAACGAAGTGCAAAAGCACGAGCTCATCTTGTTATAGCGCCATAGCCATCTCCTCTTTTGCTGTTACCGTAGAACACAAAAATGGCCAGTACAACGAGCCCGACTCCAAATAGAGCAACTGCCCAATCGGAATCGGAGATCATCCTGCTCTTATGTGCCTGCCCAACAGACCGCATGTGAGTCCTAATACGATCACTTGCTCCTACAAGGCTAGAAAGTGTTTTTGCATAAAAGTAATTTTTCAAGTGTTATGTTATGCCTTGTCTCTCTGACGACGCCTATAGAGAGGTTAGAAGTTGTTTGACAGCATGCATTCTAATTATACATTTAGTTCAAAGGTCTTGCATGTGCCATTTGATGGCTTTGTCATACACACGAGGAAAATAAGATTCAGAAAGATGTAGTATTCTATCTTACTTCAGCTGGAGCGTGCAGGACTGCGTCTGGTTTAGCTGATGAATCGGAAATCAGGAGGTAAAAGAGCCCCATGACTCCTGTATGTCTTTGTGAACTACTGTAATTAGATACGAGCGTCAGTGTCTCTCCAGCAGCAATCTTGACAGAGCCAGGTGAAGGGTAACAGGTAGACATTCCTACAATGTAACCGGCCTCATCTCCAGGTTCTTCTCCTGTCCCATAAGTTGGATTCGATGAGCATATTACTCGCCCTCCCTGAATTGATTCACCAGACAATTACCATCTAAGAAAATAGCATGTGCTAATATTTGTGTTAGAGACTACTAGAATGAAATTCTGAGATAAAAGCAAATTAGCTAATGAGGCCATAAGGCTACAAAAATTCAACATTGCTCGAATGCGTTTGGAACAAACAAGAAAAAGATTAGGAGATTGATGACTGGTTGACTGGAGAAAATGTACAAAATGTTAAACTACCTCGCCATAAAGAGTTGAACCAATGCCTCCCGCATGTTGATGTGCAACCCCATATACAACATCGTCACCCGTTGGGAAAGTAACATTTAAGGTTTTGGTATGAATGCAGCCATCATCGGTTGTGCCAATTGGACAAGATTCAACATCATACTCATCCTATATAAGAACACTTCAAAAGAGTTTGGGCCACATACATGAAGGAACAGAAAGAGGAATATATGATACTGCAAAAAGATACAACATCATACTCAACAGAATTAGGAATATACTTAATTACCAGGCAATGATGTCTAGCTTTGAGCCCTCTGGACTCATCCCCCTCCGTCCATATGTCAGTGACGTCAAGTATAAAGATTTTAACTGGCACGATTGAGGCGTCCCAATCGACATACTTCACTGTGTACCTCAAGAAAAGGCTTCTCTTCACACCTTTAAACCCTTCCTTCACCCTGCATCTTCTATTATCATAACAACATTTCCAGCCACCGGTATAGTTCACAGGCAAGGCACGACCATGTGCATCCACAGTAATGTTGTATAAGTCACACCTGCACTCAGTGCAACTCACCTTGTCTTCGGCACCCCGGGTGTCAATTGCATGCACATTAAGCAACCATCGCTCCTCGTACCCATCAGGGATATCCGCAGGATTACCGACTTCAATTCCATAAGGATCCGGCACGTAAGTGGCTGTTCTTCGAGTCTCCGATCCCAGCCCAAAGTACTGTGAGAGGCTATCACAAAGCCCACTATTCTTTATGGCAATATGATCTTCATGGTGCTTAGGAGTGTCTATACCTTTTCTCTGGTAGTATCTTAGGACAGCCCAATGGTGAAGATAAGTTTCATGAAGGGGAACTGGATTCCCTTTCTCATCAATTACTTCGCCGTTAAAACTCTTGAGAGCAATATGACCTCTAGGAAAGTTAATATTGTAGTAAAACTTGTCAGAAACCAGTCCAGGTTCCGACACAAATTTAGGTGATAGAAACACATTAGTTTTCACCACATTTTCACTTCTTTGTTGCGCTTGTGAACTTTGAACGGTAAATAACAGGAACATGATTGACAGGTAAAGCAACAGGCACTCTGAAACACGAGTCATTTTGACCCCAAAAGCCGTTGCTTACACCCTCTCAAATCACAAACAGTTTATCCTTCAACAGTTTAGCAATGAGTCATTCTACAGCGTTGTAATGGTGTTTAGCAAGCAGCTTATCTACCATGCAAACAACATCACCAGGCAAGCTTCATCACTGAATAGAACAAAACCAAAACCTGAGGAGATTGCTAAAAACAACCCAAGAAAAAAGATTCACATACATATACCCATTGCAAACTGAAAACATTTTTACACACTGAGATGCATAGAACCCAGGAAGACACAAGAATCAAATGATTGAAAATCTAAGAGAAAAGTTTGCCAAACACAGTAGTGTGTTTCTTGTTTCAAGAACTACACATAGATGTTCTGGGCGCTATTTAGATTCATAATGGATAGAATAAAACTTATATATTATTTACTATATATAGGGGCGTTCGGAATTCGGTTTACGGGTACAAGTCCTCTTAAAATTTCATTATTCGATTCGATTTTGGTACATTGGGTACTGGTTAATCATATCAAACCAAAATATCATATTTTTCCGTATATAATAGGATAAATTACGATGACCTCCTCTGAGATTTGTCATAATTACACGAATAACTCCTCGTTATTTGAAAAATTACAAGTATCTCCCTTGATGTTTGATAAAATAATGTAATCATTGAATGAGGGATTTTGTCTTACTGTATTTTTTTTATTTTTTAAAAAATAAAAAAATCGAACGGGATGGATGAAAAAATTTTAAAAATTATCTATTTAGTCCATAAAAAATAAAAAAAATAAAAAATTAATAAAATTAAGATTTTTAACCCACAAGGGCATTTTGGTCAGTTTACTATAAAAAAATTGGTGAACACCAACGAATTGGGCTAATTATTAGACGGTCGTTAAAATCAGGAGGTATTGGTATTTTTCAAACAACGAGTAGTATTCATAATTATGCCAAACTTCAAATGAGCTTATTTTAATTTACCCTATATAATATTTTAGAAAAATAGTTGGATTTTATTCAAATACTTAGATGTTCAATTTATCAAACTATATATACTAAATTTTATTTGGATATTTCGATATAAATTGTATTAATGTAAAAGATTTATTAATTAGTAGATGATTTATATGTTGGGCAACTTGGATTTGTATTTTCAATATTTTGGATTTGATTTCATATGTTGTAATCACGTAATTTGTTCAGTTGTCTTTATAAGTTTTTATCTTTACATGTTTTTTGACAGGTGAATTTAGAATTTTGATTTTTCTATTTTCTTTAAAAAGAATCATTGTTTTCTAGTAACTTACCGAATCAATAGAGAATTTCAATTCAGTAGTCAGTACATCAAAATGGCTAATAGCAGTTGGATTCAATTCAGTAATCCCAAATGCATTGCAACATTCATAAATTTTTATACGTAATTAAGAAATTAATCTATAAATACTAAAAAAAATTAAATTTATTGATAAATAAATTATATGCTAAAATTTTAAAATATTAGGGGACTAAATTAGAATTTCATAAATACTTTAGAATTAAATTGTATAACTTTAGAAATTAAGAAAATAAATTATAAATTTTATACAATTTTTTTTAAAAAAAAGATGGAAATTGGGAACGCGACATATCTAAAAGTGTGAGAAATAATATATAGACATATGTCTATATATAGTAACATATGAATCTGGAATTATTGCATTGGAGCAGCAATGTGTCAGCTATTATTATTCAGAAGTGTCCAGACCTTATCCTTATCTATCTATCTATATAAATAGGAATTGTTACACATAACGACAAATGAAAATTTCTAGTCCGCACTCAATTCGATTAAATTTAAGTTAATTATATAATAAATACGATAAGTTTATCGTGTGATTGGTGTAGAATTCAAAAAAAAAATTAATTATATAATAAATATAATACAGTGATTTTTTAATCAATTTAAAATATTCGTGATAAAATAAAGCTAACTGATAATTTAATATTGTCTGTAATTATATATATCTGGAATACAAAAAAGATTCACAAGCATATATCCATTACAAAGATGAAAAAAAGTTATGTTAAAAACAAAAAAAGATAAAAAAAAAATATTTTTAACTTTTTAGGAAAAAAGAAAATAAAAATAATTTTAATTTTCGAAAATATAAAAATAAAAAAAATTTTGTTTTTATTTTCACAGAATAGTAATTTTAGTAAATAATATAACTTAATTCCATGTGAACACAAATGCCACATCACATTTTTTTCTTAATAATTGTTTGAGCAATTAAATGATATTAGAATAATAAATTAATTTTAAATTAAATATCAAATTTTGGGAAGTAAAATTATATATAATTAATTAATTTCAATTAATCAATATAAACTTACTAAATAATCAAATAATTATTGATTGAAATGATCAATTAATTAAAATGATTCATTGGGGAATAACCGATTTGATTAAAGATTATCTAATTAAATAAATAATTAATTTAATAATAAATTTTTTTATCATTTATTATTATCATTATATTACAAAATTAGTCATGAAATTACAAGTCAATTAATTGAATAAAGTTAATTAAATTAATTAATTAATTATATTTAGCTAATATAATGTTTTCAACTTATATTTTAATATTTCACTTATATTAAAGTCCAAACCCTGTTCATTTTCTTTTAATAACTATACTTTTTAATCTTTTCAAATATATATTTATTTTATCCACTAACTCGTAAGAATTCATTTAATCAAACCCCTTATGTATTTATAACTATCATTTCAATATCATCCCTAATTTTCTTAATCCCTCATTTTCATTTATAACTATAATTAAATCCCTCATTTTCCCACTTTAACATAATTTTCTTACATATAATTTCAGAATATTTTAAATGTTTCTATCAATTTACCATTGCTTTATAATTTAATTAAACAACAATACGTTGAATTACGTATTTGGTTAATCATTCCGATGGAATTATGTAAATTAATTATATTAATATTTAAATCTAACAAATCTAATAATTTAATTAACCAATTTATATCATTTTATACCAAATGTGATATTTAATTCAACACTAATTAAATAGCCAAACTAATAAAATATTCTGGCTAAATAATACATCGCTCAATATAAACAATATTTAATAAATAAATTAATTAAAAATAATATAATTATATAAATTATTAAAAATTAAAATTCAAAATTCCGTACCTCTGTTCTGCGCAATGTATGTGTTCAACTTTATCATTTGTGTGAAGTGTGTGTGTCAATTTGGAGAAGCAAGCAAACATATATATACTCATAACAAATGTAGGTAGGGGTAATAAGAAGAGGTGAGGCGGTGGGGGTTGGTGGCCCCACCCGCCCACTCTCAACTCTCTTTTTCTTTATATATATATATAATTATATTTTTTCAAAATATCAACCGTGTCCCTCTTAATTTCTTAATTAATATAATTTACTTTTAAATATTATAACAAACTTCAATTTATTCCGTTTAAATTTTTTATTATGTTTCAATTATGATATATAATTTATTTACTAATTAACTAAGTTTCATAATGATTTATCAATTAATTCTAAAATTATGTATTATAATCGTTGGGCCGTCACAGCTAATTAAAATTAAATCAGATATTTTAATTAATTAAAATTGAATAATTAATTAATAAACGAACAAAACAATTCAACCAGCTTAAAGAATGTTGAAAATGATATAATCCATTCATTAGTTATTCACTTTTTGCTTAGTCTTGTAACACTTTATAAGCTCATCCAAACACCTTTTTTAGATAAATTTATAAAACCTATAATTTAGTTTCTTAAATTTTAAACTAATTATATAATTTAACTCTCAAAATTATAAAATCTCAATTTAATCCTTTAAAATTTCAAAATATTAGAAATTATACCCTATAATTTATTATTTTATTATATAGTTGATTTGAAATTTTCTATTTCTTACAAATCAATTTATTGAATCTTATATAATTTCTTTTTTGTCTCATATTAACCCAAATAACATTTTTATGAACCATTCTCAAACAAGAAATATGTAAAGAAGAGTAGATTTTATCCATGATAATAAATTAATTTATTTAAGATAGTGTATAACATTAATTTAGTATAATAGATAAGGAGTATCACAATTCCCAATTCTAAAACCCTATAATTGCCACCTCCATAACTAGCCTATAAGATGTACAAGTTGGTAAAATCTTGTAAAGAGAGTGTTTAGCTAAATTTATAGGCTTTTCAAAACATCTTGTAAGATGTTTAACAGATTATAAGCTCTTGAAAATTAGTAGACAATTTTTTTTTTGAAAATCCTAAAATAAGATGTTTTGGATATTATAAGCTCTTCAAAAAAAGTTAACTTTATCCGACTTTTTTCTAAACATCTTATAAGTTGTTTATTTTTAATCCCGACATCAATAGATAAAAGCACACTCATAATTACGTCTTAAAAATCGTGGTAATGAACTACAGTTAAATAAAACCTTAAATTTTTACCCCGATTGATCAATTCGCCATAGTTTTTAACCATAAGCATAACATTTATCATAGTTTTAGCCACACTTGCAAAAACAACGGGTAATGACCTTTTGCAATATCGTAGTTGATTTGTATCTGTCACGACGTTTTTCTTTTGGCTATAGTAATTAACCATATTAAAAAATCATATTTTTTCTAGTGACTAGTTAAATAGAACTCCCTGTTGCAAGTATATTCGGCTTATATAATTTTTCAATTTTTGGAAAAAAAAAAAAAAAAAGACCCTTCAAGAATTCCAAAACCCTAGAGCAAACTTGCAAGAATCAAATGACTGAAAATCTAAGAAAGAGAAAAGAAAAGCTTTACCAAACACAGTAGTGAGTGTCGTGTTCAAGAATTACACATACATTTGGGTGCTAATTAGATTCATAACGGATAGAATAAAACTTATGTATAGGGGCGTGGGGAATTCGGTTTACGAGCACAACTTCTCTTAAAATTTCATTATTCGATTCGATTTTGGTACATTGGGTACTGGTTAATCTTACCAAATTAAATATCAGATTTTTTCGTATATAATTGGGTAAATTACAATGACTTTTTCTGATATTTATCATAATTATGAATACCCCCTCATTATATGAAAAATTACAAATACCTTCCTGATATTTGATAAAATTATGTAATCATTGGATGAGGGTATGAAATTGTCATTTTTGCTCTTATTGTTGTTTTTAAAAAAAATTAACAACTTATAAGAAAATCGAACGGGATGGATGAAAACATTTCAAAAATTATAAAAAATTATCCACTTAGTACATAAAAAATAAAAAAATTTAAAAACAAACAAAATTATATTTTTTTATCAACAAGAGCATTTTAATCAGTTTACCATAAAAAAATTGGTAAACACCTAACGGATTGGACTAATTGTTAAACGGCCGTTAATGTTAGGGGAGTAGTGGTAATTTTTCAAACAATGAAGGGTATTCATAATTATTCCAAACCTCATAGAAACTCGTTGTAATTTACCCTGTGTAATATATATAAAAATATAGAATTATTTAAGAAAAGTAATTGGATTTTATTCGAATACTTAGATGTTCATTTATCAAACTATATATATCATATGTAATATATTATATTTTTATTTGGATATTTCGGTATAAATTGTATTAATGTAAAAGATTTGTTAATTGGTAGATGTTTCATCTGTTGGGTAACTTGGATTTGTATTTTCAATATTTTGGATTTGATTTCATATGTTGGAATCGTAATTTGTTCAGTTGTCTTTATAAGTTTTTATCTTTACATGTTTTTTGACTGGTGAATTTAGAATTTTGATTTTTATGGTTTTTTTAAAAAAAATATATATTTTCTTTCTACTAACTTATTGAACTGAATAAAATATTTCGATTCAGTATTCAGTACATCAAAATGGCTAATCGCAGTTCGATTCGATTCAGTAATCCCAAATGCATTGTAACATCTATAAATTTTTATACGTAATTAAGAAATTAATCTGTAAATACTAAAAAAACCTAAATTTGTTGATAAATAAATTATATGCTAAAATTTGAATTTATTAAAATTTTAGGGGACAAAATTAGAATTTCATTGTTAATTTCGAATTTTGTATAACTTTCGAAATTAAGAAAAAAAATTATAAATTTTATAAAATTTTTAAAAAAAGATGGAAATTGTGTTCTAGAAGTGTGTAAATAATATATATATATATATACAAATGTCTATGTATAGTAACATATGAATTTGGAATTATTGCATTGGAGCAGCAATGTGTCAGCTATTATTATTCAGAAGTCTCCAGACCTTATCCTTATCTATCTATCTATATAAATAGGAATCGTTACACATAAAGACAAATGAAAATTTCTAGTCCGCAGTCAATTCGATTAAATTTAAATTAATTATATAAAAATATAATATATTTATCGTGTTATTGGACTGGAGAAACTCCTCCGATCGAGGAGGCAAGAGCTGATTCGCAGAAGAAGCTTGAAGCTGACATCTATCGGAGTCAAGGAGCTCTGGCGCCGTCTTATTCCGATCAAAGAGAGGAATAGAGTAAGGCGCTACCGATCAATGAGCTAGCGGCTGAAGACCCGGCTGCAAGCCTGTCTGTAAGCCAAGACCAAGCCCAAGTGAGCATTCCGAAGTCCGACAAGGAATGCAGTAAGGCTCGTACTGATCTATCCTCCTTGAACTATGAGTTATGAGCTATGAGTTATGAGCTCAATGTTTGAGTTAGCTGCTCTGAGTTCTTGAGTTATTGAGCTATAAAGCTATGGAGTTATTGCTTGATCTTCTTTATCTCTTCTATAATTGAGCTTGAAGCCGGTTCATAGAGTTGGAAAGAGACTGAAGCTTGTTTAGGAGTCTAAGAGCCGTTACCCCCTGATGGACCACAAACACAATCGGAAAGGAGCGAGGGTTAGAATCTGCTTTGATTCACCTCGGGAATGCTTGTTTGAAGTGAAAAATTTAAATTAATTATATAAAAATATAATATATTTATCGTGTGATTGATATAAAATTTTAAAAAAATAACCAATCATATAATAAATTAATATACTAAAATTTTTAATTAATTTAAATCAATTAAATCTAATTCGAGAAAGAATTTTCTGAAACAAAGAGCAACCTTATCTTTTAGTAAAGGTATGCTTTTGTCCCTTCTAAATTTCATACCCTTTAGATATTTGGATGTTAATGAGCGAATAAATTCATCAAATTTAATTTCTACCCTCTATAAAAAAAAATTAAAAAGATAAGTGATAAAGTTAATTGATAATTTAATATTGTTACAAATTATATATTTAGTGACAATAATATTTATTTTATCATAATAATAAATTATTCTCGGTAGAATTAGCGACAAAAAAATATGTAGAAAATTGTTACTACATGTAGACAATTTAATGATAACAAGTAATAGTCGTTACTGTATTGTGTTGTCATTATGGATGTGCCACTAAAATTATATTTAGTGATAATTTTATACATAATTTTTATCATTAATAATTATATAATGACAAGATAAAAAATGTTGAAACTTAATATATATTTTTAACGACAACTTTAAATCGTCATTTTATATTTTAGCGCTAATATTATATTTTCTTGATCATCGCTTCTAATATTAGCCGAGTAACTTAATAAGTTTAATTTTTTATTATTTAACGATTAATATTATATTTTATCGCTAATATTATATTTTCTTAATCATCATATTTGACAGCCATAAAAATTAATACACAAGAAAATTTGAGGGTTCAATTGAGGAAAATTTAAAAAACAAAAATCAGAGTAATGAATCCACAATTTTTCTTTTAGAAAAAATGTTGTGAATTAAATCGTTAGTCGATAACGATTTTATAAAAATATACATTTTTTTAAAGAAAATATGAAGTCGTTACTCCGAGAACAACTTCACAAATATTTTTGTAACGACTTCGTATAGCTTTTTATTATTTTCAAAATTATTGGGTCTTTATAAATTTAATTAATAATAAATATTTAATTATTTATTAATAATAAATTTAATATTTTTATTATTGTTGTGTATAGAAAATTAACAGCAATTATATGGTGGGACTTTACTCAAAATAACCACACTTATAATCCACCAACATTTTAAAAAATTACTTGGTGTAGTGTCCAACATGTATCGGACATGAAAATGGCTTGAACATGGCATTTGAGAATCCAAAAATTAAGAGGAAAAAAAAAATAATTTCAGCACGCCTATTGGCATTTCAACACGTTTTGGACATATTTTTTTATTATTTTTTTTATAATTTCAAAAAAATTTGGACTATCTTTAGAAAAAATCAGGTTAAAAAAAATAATTCGCATATCTCAAAATAAAAATTTTAGGATGAAATTACTAACTATTCGAAAGATGGTCATAATAATTTAGCTAATTTAGACAAATAAATTTTTTTATTAGGAACTTTTTAAAAATAAAATGATTATATATATTTTTTAAACCACATCTGATTCAAAATTTAGATGTAATTTATTTTATGTTTTATCTTGATATTTTTCAGATTATATATTTTAATTTTATGAGAATTAAGAATATATATATAATAAAAATATATACTATATATACTCATGTTATGTCCTAAATTTTTTAATTGTTTCATATCATCATGTTTGTGTTGTATCGTGTATGTGTTCATGCATTATAATACCATACAAATTATTTTTTTTTTTAAGAAATAATTATGATTAGAATGTATTTTTGATAAAAAAAAATATTATTATTAATAATATTATTTATAATAATTTAAATTTTGTGTGTGTGCGCGTTGCAACGCGGCAGGTGATTGTTCAAACAGAGGCCGGAGTGTGAGGGTTCCCTCCATCTTTACCGGGAAAACAAACCGCTCGTTTCTGTTAGTTATCCCATTCTCTCTCTCCCTCAGCACAAAACACCAAGCCCCAAATTCTTGAACAAAAAACAAGAATTCAATCATTATTATCCCTACTGTTATGGATAAAAAAGAGAAGGCGAAAGAGAGAAGAGAGAAGCGGCGCCAAGAGATCTCTCTCCTCCGCACCATTCCCTATTCCGATCACCAAAGGTAATCACCATTCAGCATTAATCAATCTGTTTTCTTTTTTACGGGAATTTATTCAGTTTTTGGTGGAAATTCATGGGATCAATTCGAAATTTTTGTTTTTCTCCTTATGATTATTGTCCTCTTTAAGGTGCCTTGATGGCGGAAATGGGAAATGATGTGTGGAATTTGATTCGTCGAGGGTTTGTTGTTTAGGAAAAGCAAAGAGGGGTTAATTTTGAACGTACTAGCTGAATTTTGTTGAGGGATTGATGGTGTTGGAAACTTCAATGGCCGTGCCTTTTAGAGCAGTATGCCCGGGATCGGAATAAGATTGTCAGAATTTAGTGGTAGATAAACCAATGTCGGAATCCTAAGTTGCCTTTGGCCCATGACACTGGTTGTTAGGATCCTTTAGAGAAAGTTCCTTGTTATACAATTCAATCTTGTTTGACCTGCCCTTTTTCTTCCACAATTTTCTGAAGTTTAAGAAAATGTAGGGAAGTGTATTCCTATACTTCCAAGAATGAAATTTTGAGCAAGACTGTTGATTATATATGCTTTATTCAGATGGTGGACCTCCGAGACTATTGCAGTGGTAACTGGTGCAAATCGAGGAATTGGATTTGAGATTGTGCACCAACTTGCATTGCATGGATTGACAGTTGTTCTCACATCACGAGATACTGGCGTTGGTGAAGAAGCAGCCAAGGTCTTACAAGAAGGAGGCTTGAATGTGGTGTTTCATCAACTAGACATTGTGGATCCTTCGTCAATTGAAGCCTTCACAGAATGGATTAAAGAAAACTATGGTGGTATAGATATACTGGTACAATGGCCTTTTCCTTTTAACTTCTAGCAGTAACTGGTTTTCTTGTAATTCCTTCGGCAATGTGTGTTATAGGTACTGCTTGCTTCCATAAACTGAGAAAAATGAAAAAAGATAGATCCACCGTCTTGCATATATCCTCTGCTTTTTTTGGCATTTAATATGCAATACAACAAGTCAAAATGTTTGATCTAATTATTGTAAAACATGACTGCTCTTACGTTCTTGAAGTATTCTTTATATGGCAATATTGGGAAATCAGATGATTCATCTATGAAACTTCAGTTATTAGACACACTTAATTCTCAGCATGTTGGTGTATCAGTATATCTATGTGATCCCTTATATTTTCAAACTGAAATAACTTAAAAGTGGCATCAACTCTACATTGTTGTTTGTCAGATTTGGATTTTTTCATTGACTATACAAATAATTTCTAGATAAACAATGCTGGAGTGAACTATAATGCCGGATCAGAAAATTCTGTGGAAAATGCTGAAAAAGTTATTGCTACCAACTACTATGGGACCAAAAATATGATCAAAGCTATGATTCCTCTTATGAGACCCTCAGATGCAGGTGCTCGAATCGTCAATGTCAGTTCCAAACTGGGAAGATTGAACGGAAGGCGAAATGTAAGTGAGAGCGCTTTAGCTTTAGATTGAACTCACAATGCTATGAGCGAACACAGCTGCTTTCAGTACCCAAAGCAATACATTGCTTCCATTATCATAACAGACAAGTTTTGTTTGATTGTGCAGAGAATTGAAAATGATGAAGTGAGAAAAAAACTGGGAGATGATGAGGCACTATCTGAGGAAGTAATTGACCAAATAATGGATACATTCTTGGAACAAGTAAAAGATGGCAGTTGGACTGATGGTGGATGGCCTCAAGTTTTCACAGATTATTCTTTGTCAAAGCTGGCAGTTAATGCATACACAAGGCTGATGGCGAGGATATTCTCAGAAAGGCCAGAAGGTCAGAAGATATACATCAATTGCTACTGCCCAGGGTGGGTGAAGACTGCTATGACTGGCTGGGCAGGACATGTTAGCCCTGAGGATGGGGCTGATACTGCCGTGTGGCTTTCTTTGCTTCCAGAACAATTTATAACTGGCAAATTTTTCTCTGAAAGGCGCGAGATACATTTCTAAAGCAGAGATTGGTGCTTTGTATAAATTACATTGCAGTTGCATTTTTCCATCAAAAGAATGGACAACAGGTGAAGGGACGCTGCTGCTATAAAGTACTTTTACCTTCTATCTTAGGGGATTGGCTGCTTAAATATGGTCTGTTGGAAGTGGATATAGATAGGAAAAATACTTGTGCTGACTGATTTTTTCTCGAGACGAGTTCACAAAGGATGCTAGAACAGAACAATGCCGTTTCTCTGCATCACATTGCCGGGGCTCACTGTAAGGAATCTAGTTTTGTTTGCTTCAGTAACCACAGAGCAGTGAGATTTAATCAGAATTATTTCATTTGTTGTTTTTGAGACTAAGGTTTGTTGTTGCAAGTTTTAATGAATTTGATGGAATGAAATTCATATGAGTATTCATTATGTAAAATTTGCTTCCATGAATGTTGAGAACACAAGGTTCAGATACATGGTTTAGCAACATATTGATCCATATGAAGAAGATTATAGTTTCATGGATGCTTTATTCTCCTTTATGTTCTCATGGATGAGCTGCTTATCTAAAAGCCTGGATTAAGTAGATTTACTTTTTATATAATGGAATAACATAATGAGAGCAATCAAAATAGTTCATCACATTCATTCCTCCATTAATATACATTTTCATCACATTTCTGTCTGAAATTTAAGGGATTTTCTGATTTAATTTTTTTCATGTAAGATTTTGTGTATTGATGTTCACCTTAATTTTGTTGTTTATAGTATTATACAATTTTGTTATATTAGTCATATGATAGGAAGAGTAGTATTTATATTTCTTATTCATGTATAGTGGATTTGGACATTTATACAAATTCTTATAAAAATATACATAAAAAATTACTTGGTGTAGTGTCGAACATGTATCGGATATGAAACATGGCTTGAACACGGCATTTGAGAGTCTGAAAATTAAGAGGGGAAAAAAAAAACAATTTCGGCACGCCTGTTGGCATTTCAACACGTTTTGGACATATTTTTTTGTTTTTCTTTTAATAATTTCAAAAATATTTGGACTGTCTTTAGAAAAAATTGGGTTAAAAAAAATTAATTCGCATACCTCAAAATAAAAATTTTAGGATGAAATTACTAACTATTCGAGAGATGGTCATAATAATTTAGCTAATTTAGATAAATAAATTTTTTTATTACGAACTTTTTAAAATAAAATAATTATATATATATTTTAAACCACATCTGGTTCAAAATTTAGATGTAATTTATTTTACGTTTTATCTTGATATTTTTCAAGATTATATATTTTAATTTTATGAGATGGGGTCTTGATAGAGGAGGTCAAGGCTGGAGTTCCTCTCTCCGCATCCGAGTGGGTATAGATGTCAACAAACCTCTACGAAGGATTATGAAACTCCTTACAACTTTGGGAGACGAATCTCTTATCTTTTTCACCTATGAACGTCTACCGAATTCCTGCTACTGGTGTGGACGATTGGGACATATTCTAAAAATTCTGTGGCAGTCATAGAACTATCCGTCCAGAAATAGCTGAAGCTTGGGGCACGAGCAGCAATTGATTTGAAACTTAGATTTTATTGGAAAAAATTGTTCTTGAAAGGGACTGTGCTGAGCTTGTCAAGCAACTGGTAGATCGCGAAGACTACTCGTCATCCGCTGAAGTTCTAACCCACCACATCTTCCCACTCTGTCCGCAGTTTCTCTCTTTCTCATTTTCTTTAGTTCGTAGACATGGAAATTATGTTGCACATTCTCTTGCACGCTCTGCTGTTAATTTTGCTGAAGGTCAAACAGATCTTCCTCTTCATTGTATTGACAAATTTGCCTAATTTATAATATCTTTAATTTACCCTAAAAAACATACACACACACACAAATAAGGGTTTTCTTTCCATATCTTACTCCAATATGTAGAAAATAGATTTCCGAATTATGCAATGATCTCGTCATAAATATTTCAAACTCTAATTTATAAAGCGGGCTACTAAAGATTGTTCATTGAATCGAAAAACTTTATCTCGTGCAAATTTATATTTTTTTTAAATGATAATTCTTTTTCTAAAAAATAAAATTAGTAACAAGTGATCAAAATATAAACGTTCAGTGTTTGAAAATAACAATTATGCATACGGAGTTGGTTGGTAAAATAAATTGTGTATTAACAGATTATTTATAAAATTATTAAATTATCCTTACATTATCAAATATGTCGGCCATCATTTAAGAGTATTTTTGAAATATGTCAGGACAAAAAGGTCACAAAAGAAAAAATCAATTTATTCACAAAGTTTCTATAGCAGCAATAAACATTTTCTCACCTAATTTAAGAAAACGTTCAGTAAAAGAAGTAAATTTCAAACAATTTTATTAATTTAATCTAAATTATAATCTCAAAAAAAAATTAATTTAGATGCTTACAAACGTCCTTCAAATTCGATTAAATAAAAATCAATCATAAAATTATGGATCGTAATTTTTCATTCTCGATAAAATAATAATTATACGATAAACGTATTATATTAATATTGTAGTTTGATTGAAGTGGCATCACATTCCATCGGGGCCAGATTTTGCCACCAAACACGCCCTTTCCCCGCGAGAATCCAAGTGGACGCAAAGACCGCCACGACGTTGCCGCTGCTTTAGCCATTAATCACCTCGCCGTCAATTCATTTCCTCCCTAATTCCACACACACACGCGCGAGAGAGAGAGAGAGAGAGAGAGAGGGAGAGAGATGGCAAGTTTGAGAAGAGCCCTTTTCTCCACCGTGACTCGTATTATCAGCTCCAATCGGATATGGCCGACCAGCCCACAATCTCTTCACAGGTATAGTGCACAAAAGTTTATTGTATGTTTTGTGATGCTACCTATATTTGCTTATTTTACTGATTTTTATTGGATTTCTTTAGGCCTATTTTGGGTTCCTTCGCCCGTTCCTACACTGCAAATGAAAGCGCCCAATCTCTTGATATCGATCTCTCCAACGAAGAAAGTAAAAGGCGCTTGTTTAACAGGTTTCTTGATTTCGGTATCTCGGCTGTTTTGTGCATGAATTGTTTGAAAGTTGCTTTCTTTACCTATAATTGTTTGAAGTTTTGCGTGGTTGATATAGAGTAATTATTCTGTGTGGGAATTTGTAGGCTGTTATACAGGAGTAAACAGAGGGGGTACCTGGAGCTGGACTTGATTCTGGGGAAATGGGTGGAGGATCACATTCATTCTATGGATGAAACTGGAATCAAGTCCCTTGTTCATGTCCTTGACCTGGTAAGATTTTGCTTTTCTTTTGGTTCCAGTTCTTGGTACTATTTTGTTGCAATTGTTGTTAAAATGTTTATTTGCTGCTTAAAATACACCAAGAGAGAGCATTTCCAATTTTTTCTTCTTTGATTTGGTTAGATGTAGAGTTTTGGAGTTTTTCTCAGTTAGAATTCTATGCCTAGAATGTGATATTTCGATGCACCCTCTCTTCCCACTCATGAGTTACCATGCTGGGGAATAAGTAATGAAGCATGAAAATGTTGAATTCATAATGTTCATGAACGTGTAGGGTCGGAGATGATGTTGCTGATCTAGTTAGGTGATCAGGCCATGGCCTCCATGTGTAGAAACTGGTGGTTGTCTGATAAAATATTTTGTAACGAATAAACACTGAGCTGCCGGAAAAGGTTAGGTAAGGGTTACTGATTTTTGCCAGAGCTCTTCTGTAGCTTGGATGATCATTCAAATGCTTTAAAAATGTAAAACCCTTTGTTGAAAAGAATAAGTCACAGTTCGTATTGAATAGGTGTTTGATGGACTGTTGATAATTTTTTTTTTTAAAACGGTCAATTCTTTTGAAATTTTACTTGTTGGTACTGTTACTAATGTCATGGAAGTCGACTATATTTGCTTCGAGGAATTTACACTAGTAGATTACTCTTTCACCGATTTTGGGTCATATTCCTACTTCCTAATCTGATGAATGTCCCATTTTGGATTCCCTGAGATGTTTAATAATATATAAAAAAGAGAAAATTTTGTAAGCTTTGTACTTTTACTTATGAAGGTTGATTAGTTAATGGTGTCATGTCTTGTCTTTTCCCCTTTCTGCGAGAGGCTGAGAGTTTATTTTGGCAAGAACATTACTGTCGGGAGCAATTGAACATTATATTTGGACATCCATTCCACAAGAAAGATAGGAGCAATCAAACCATCATAATTGATTGAGTGCACATGAAGAGTTCTGAATCTGGATTCTTGTCCCAGTATTTCGACCCAAATGAATGTAATGATGCTCGATCTTAATCTTTATGACACGCGTGCTCACTATCAGCACTGCCGTAATACACGAAGCACAACCTTTTGTTGCGTTCATATCTTGATTAAACGATGTTATCTCTGATTCTGTAGAGACTCGTCAATGGCTATTGCTACATTAGATTTGGACACTGAAACCTATTCTCGTATCCACTCCGATGCGATAAAGAGACACCTAATAATGAAGATTAGTCTGGTTTTCACTTCTTTTTGTCTTTTACAGAGCATGGTGTGACTTTGAAATTTTTCCTTGTGTTTGTTTACTCTCGTGAAGATTGTTGAAGTAGCTGTTCCTAATTCCTCTCTTTTTTGTGCCGACTCCACTATCACCTGCAGGAAAATCCTGATCTATGGAAATGGCTGACTGGTCAGGAGCAACCTCCGGAGGCAGTGAATGCAAATCCTGTAAGGCGAAATTAGACACTGAGTTTGCTCTCCATTATGTGCTCCTCAAATCCATGCGTGATATCTGAAAGTGTAATCTTTGTTAGGTTTTCGCGTCTGTGAAGGAAAGGGTCACAAACAATCTTGACAACCATGCTGCTCCCGAGACACGAGCAACACCCGGCCAGTCGTGGGTGAGAGGTTGGGACGACTTCAAGAGAGGTCGAGACAGCCCCATTGCTGGGAACCAGTAGTCGTGTTCACGCATCCATGACATCGTGATGGAGTCTTTCATATTGCAAACGAAATATAAATTGTGAGAAATACTGTCTGAGGCGACATATTCTATGGCATATCAGTCTTCTGGAGGTATAAAAATAAGGAACAGATGAGATCATGAATGTGCTCTCTGATGAATCTACTCTCTGATGAATGTACTAAACTGGAAATCAGCTTGATATTTTATTTTATAAGCAACCATAAAATAAAATACGTACTTACTATCATTAATATTTGGTCTAATGATACTGAATAATTTTCACATCAAATATAACTTTAAAAGTTTACTATGTTCTTCTAATTTGATTTCTGCATATAATAATTAGAGAGAAACCATGGCATAATAAACCTGATGGTGGAATTATGTTATATGTTGTCCGAATTAAGTGTAGTTGGTGTTGCATTTGTAATGATTATTCACTCTTTTTGAATTATACGATAATTACGTAATAAATGTAATACATTTTAAACTAAAATTATGAGCTTCATTTTATACCAACAGAATTTAGACTAAAATCATCCCTTGATGGTGGTTGTAAATCCTAAAATTTTATTACTATTCACCAAACTTATTGACAAGTATTTTGTAAATTTTTTATTCAATTATTCTTTCATTATACCAAATGTGGCAACTATAGATTACATCCATTTCGTTCATATTTTTGTCTCATTTTTATATTCATTCCATTGCCATCCAGATTCATTCCTTTAAGAAAAAAGCAACGAGATCTGTCACACGGGAAAAAAGAGCTTGTTTTTAGGATAATTACACTTCTTAATCTTGAGGTTTGGTGTAATTATACGTAAATATCCTATGATTTGAAAAATCACATCTAATACCTCTAACGTTTGCTTCCGTTTAACAAATAGGTCCCTTCATTAGTGAAAATTTATTAGATTTACTGATATTAAAAAAAAACTGAATAAAAAAATTAATATCTATTCTCAATTGACTTATTACGGTAGGTCAAATAATTTTTTTCAACTAAATTGCCCTTATAACGGTGAAGAAATACCTCGTCAAATGTATTAACATATGAAGACGTATCAGGGTAATTTGGTTATAAAAAGATCTATTTAACCTGCAATAAATTAGTAATAAATATAATATTTTTTAAATAAAAAAAATTAAGTGAATTTTGATTAATAAAATAACTTATTTGTCATAAGAAAACAAATTTCATGGATACTAAATGTAATTTTCTAATCTACGTGTAATAACGTTAAACCTCATGTGAGGGTGTAACTGTCCCTATTTTTTATCATCTTTTTTTTTATGTAAAAAAAATATTTTTTATCTATTAGTATTTTTATAAAGGGATAAAATGAAATTAACCCTTTATTTCGAGTTTGGATGAATAGAATTTCAAGAAAAAAAATATACGACTTTAGAAAGATTATTTTAGTCCAATTTATTGAAGATTTATGATATTTGTTGATTGGAGCTTAATATGGGCCGTGCCCCACAATCTAACCCAATCTATACAATCGCCAGCCACAGCTTTGCAAATTTTCTCCCCTCTCTGATTACCGATACAATATATCTAAATCCAAAATTAAATCAAAAGCCCCTTTTCAGCTCTACGGAAGAATTGATGATGCATGGGGCAGTTTCAGTGTGTGTGGATTGAGTAGAGCAACAGCATGTGCACCGGCTCGGTTTCGGGTTCGGACTCGGAGTCGGGCTCGAATGGTTGGAGCAAAGCCCCCGGAGTAGTGGTGAAGGCTCTGGTGTTAATTGGCGGTGCGTTGCTGCTGAAGCGTTTCACCAAGTCCACCACTCGCTGGGACCACACTCGCATCGTTGCGGACTCGCTCGCCGGTGAGAAGGTAAGTTTTATGGTTACTTTTGCTCACTTGTGGTGGTTATTTGTTTGCTGCCTTTTTGAAGAGTTGAAAGCTGTGGGTTTTATTTTTCATCAGTGATTGTTTGGGTTTTTGAATTGGTAGTTTTCGAGGGAGCAAGCTTCGAGGGACCCGGAGAATTATTTCAATTTGAGGTATTGGTGTTTTCTTTTGCCTCCAGGGATTTGTTTGGAAGCTTTGTGATTGATTACGGAATAGTTTTCTGCTGTTTGGGGTTATCTTTTGACTAGAAGATGATATCATTTAATGGGATTATTGATGTTTTGTGTTGTTATTAATGGTGTGGGGCTTGGGGCCTTAAGATTCAGTTCATGAAAAACTACTCAACTCTGGGTGCTTTTTTTGTTTTTTTGTTTTTCTTTTTTTGTGTGTGTGTGTAACTTTGTGTCTGAGGTTCTGTCCTGGTTCCAGGTAAAATCAATTAAAGGTGTTGCTTGTTCGATCTTACTCACTGAATGGTTAATTTGTAATTTCTGCCTATATTCTTAAGAAATTTGTTGGTGATTTCCTAGATGGCTTTCGTGCCCAGCTGCAGAAATGGTGGATGGTTCAAGGGTTTTGTACTTTGAACAGGTAGAATTTGTGAAATCATCTCAAATAAGTTTACCATTTGCATGATTTTTTCTCCTCTGCTGGAAACAGATTTTCAATTCATTCTTTTGGTGGCAGGCATTCTGGAGAACTCCTCACAAACCTTTCCGACAGGTACTTGATTGACCTAGTTCAAGAGTTTGAACCTCAAAGAAAATCAATGCATATGTTCTCTCAGCATTTTCTTTGTCAATGCAGTATTTAATCCCCATTACTATTTCCCTTTGGAATAGATATGCAAAATAATCAAGCTGTTATATTATCACTGTTTGGGATTGCTTTTGTTCGCTTCCTAACATTGTTCTATGTCAACATGTCAATGTTGAGAATGACAATCTTATTACGTGGCTTTCTGCTTATTAATGTATTCTAACAGCATTCTTGATGCAGAGGTTTTTCATGGTAAAACCTTGTTCAAAGGAGATGAAGTGTGATGTTGAGGTTAGTTTAGGCCTATTTTCTTCTGTTCAACTATCTACATATTTAATGGTTACAGATGTTAATTGTTTCCTGCCAAGATTGTTTTAATTTTGCTTCAAGATTAATCTTATTTCTATTATTGTTTGTACAATCCACAATCCTGCTCGCTGGACAGCTGAGTACATATGCAATCCGAGATTCAGAGGAGTACAGGAACTTCTGTGATCGGTCAAAGGACCAAAGGCCACAGCCTGAAGAAGTTATCGGGGTAAACTTTGATTATAATTACTTTTGAATTTTATATGTGTGTAACTGAAGAGTCCTTTGCCTATCTAGATTGATGAAATTTCTTTTTGTTCCCTCTTTTTATTTTTGAAGATCTCATACTTTGCTAACTTGTATCCCATTTAGATTTAGTGGGAAAAGGCGTCCCTGGCTCTTTATTATTTATGATTTATCAATTTCTGTTCCGTCTTTACTAGTTCTGATGATATCACCTTTGATTACTCATTACCCAGTTTAGATTTGGTGCGAAAGCAGCAGTAATCGTCAATCTCATTATTATCATTTTGTTATCAGCTTATTATTTTGAAGATTGCATCTTTGATAACTTGTTTCCCAGATTAGATTTGGTGGGAAAGCAGTCTCTGTCATCGAGCTCATTATTCCTTTCTAATCAATAAATTAAGGATATCTTGATCATTCTTCCCCTATTCTACTTTCTCCTTGTGGTTTCAAGGGTAGGAGTAGTTACAGACTTTTGGATTCTCAGAAAAAATGGTTGGAGTCATGAATTCCTCTGTCCAGGTTAGATATCTGACAGAGAGCTGTAGGAGAGAAAATACAGGAGAAATTGAGGCATTATTGTGTTACTTTCCATTGTAAACGTGCTGTTTTGAGAGCAGAATGAAGCACCTTATTTTCCAACATAAGTGAATGTATGATGCTTAAAGATTCAGTCTGGTCAAGGTTGTCCAATAGCAAAGATTCTTTTACACTGGACGGAGTGCAATCTATGGAAAAATGACCTCCTTTATCTGACGTCCTTGGTTTAAGATACATGCCAAGGATAAGTTTAACTGTCTAAGTCTGAAAAACTGCTAATTTCTGGAGTTAGAGATCAGCTGCTTTAAAGATTTGTGCAGGCCAATTGTTTTCCAGCCTATGTATTTTACTGTAGCCAAGCTGTGGATGAAGTGCAACTATAAAGTGCTGAAACATGAGTGGAAATCTATTAAGAAATCATAATAGAACTTTCAGAATGACATTAATGAGTAGCTCGTCTCCTGCAACACAGTTCTGCTACCTGAAAGTTTAACCATGCCCTAGAGATCTGCCCCCTCCTGAATTGGCATATTATGGGGATCATAAAGAACTTAGTAAGAAGGCTGTTACTCATAAGTCCATTGTTTGTTAGGATTTTCTATGGTAGAGTGGAGAAAACTGGAATGGCATGAGAGGCCGAGTAGGGAAGCTGATGATAATAGACACTGAAGTGCATATTAGCTTGTGCACAAAGAGGTATTTGACTGAGCTATAAGTTGATTTCTCTTCCACTGATGTTTACTTCTTTAATCCGGTTGGCCTTTCCTTTATCTTTTGGGGGACACAGAGCAGAGAGGGAATGCAGGAGGAGGGACAGGATGGTTGGTGAGAGGGGAGGTGATTGGAAAACGAGTGAAGTGCATATTGACAAGGATTTGACCTGAAGTGATATCCAGAACCTTGAACTTTCTAAGCATCCTGCTTGAAGGTTGATTCTCTTAGATATCCAGCAGATTGTTTCCAATCCTTGTTCATTTTCAGTTGAATGTTCTTTGGTATAATTCAGCAGCTGGAGTAAACTAATTACTATAAGTTTCACCATTGGTATATGAGCTCATTGTTTTGATTTCTGGAATGTTGGCTTAAGTTCCTGTGTTAGACATTTTCTCAACTATGCTTCTGATTGGCACTATCTTAAGTACTTAAATCAGCAAATTGTTAATGCAGGACATTGCAGAACATTTGACCACCATTTATCTCAAACGCTGTGATCGAGGCAAGCGTTGTCTGTATGAAGGTTCAACTCCTCCTGATGGATATCCTAATACATGGGTATGCCTATCAATGCCGTTGTTTGCTCTCCCATCAATACTTTGCTCCAAATTTCTGCTTTTCTGGACATAACCCTGAAAGTTGTCATCTTCTCTTTACTCAGTATAAATGTTTTATTTGTTGTAGAATGGTGCATCATATTGTACCTCGGAACTTGCTGTTTTGAAAAACAGCGAAATACACACATGGGACAGAGGCTATGATAATGATGGAAATCAAGTAAGTTTTTAGATCAAGTTATTGCCTGAACTGAAGTCTTCAATAGTGTATTTGACTAACTTCAATATTTGGATTCCTTTGTATCCAGGTTTGGGGTGTAAAGGGTGGTGCATACGAGTTTAAACCTGCTCCAGCATCAAGTTTTAGCGATCCATTTTCGTCTTTAAATTTTCCTCCCCAGTTTATGGAGAAACGTATAGAGGGTTCATTTGTCCTCCAAGAATGATCACTTCTTTGATGGATTATATTATGTACATTTAGTGTAACTTCTTGAAATACCAGAGCATACATCCTTCTTTCTCCTACTTGTATTTGCTCTCAGTATTGTACATAACACGTTTAATTCTTTTGACTGACCCCTAATTAGTAGAAGAAGATGGAGCCCCTGAGAATCCATCTCATCTTCACTAATGACAATGTAATGATTATGATTCAAGTTTTAAAAGCCTTTGCAGTAGGCTATATATGGATACCTCTATTATCATTGAACTGAGATATCTGATATCGATTTTCTATGATGCCTGGACACTGAAAACCATTCATCTTGCTGCCCAGGGTAAGAGGTGATCTTGATGCTGTGAAGTGAAAACCGACGTCGGTACCCGAGATCACTTTGGCTGAATTTATTTTCCCAGTATTTTTCTAAATAATTTTCTGGTGACACTGGTTTCTACATTGGTATGGTGGATATAGCTGCATCCAGGATCAATACCCCTGATGATCCATTCTCCTTATTACGGTTCTCATTATGGCACTTAAATTTTGATTTTGCTCTACAAGGGCTAGAGGATGAACATTGGAAAGACAAAAAAAGGATTTCGATATGAAATATACCAAGAAATGAATTACAAAAGAGAAAATATTTGAAGTACAATGACTTTTCTGGTCCCTAGATCATGATCCAAGCTATATCAACCTTAGGAAGTGCTGTTGAGGTAGAAGTATAAACCAGCTAATGCTGCAGCTCCAAGTGCTATTGCAAAGGGCAATGCCTGCCTGCACAAGCATAAATAACTCATCGATTTAGAATTCGTTCACTTTCATTATTAGGTTGTTTAAGCAATTTAATAGATTTAAGTAAGGTGTTTATTTTGCATTATGAATATTTGTTTTTAATTTAAAAGCCCGATACGAATTACCATTTGAGTTGAATAACTCAATCACCATCTTGAGTTATTCAATGTAAACAGCCTAAATAAAAACATATATATATATATATTAATACTTCCACGTATTTTTATTTTGTCACCCAAATAACACATATTACAAAGTAAACGAGGTCTTAGTATTTTACTTTTATTTCATTCCTAGAAAAGAAAAACCAAAACCAATTATATTAAAGTTTGAAAAGTCAAAGAAAAATTAAAAATAATAGCAGCAGAAGAAAATAGTTAGATTTATACCCAATAGCTTCATTTCTCTTAATCTGTTCTTTCCTGGCTTTCCGAACGTCAATGTTGTTAGCATCTTTAGTCACTGTTGGGGCATATGGCCTAAACCTCCTTTTGGGGGCACCACAAACTGCAACATATCCATCACATGTAAATACATTAAAAATAATGATAAAATATTATCTTTTATCTCAATTTTACATTAGTTTCTACTAAATCCAACAACTTCTGATGTTATAAAGTCACATAACCATGAAATAGAGTTAGCAAAAGTCATAAAATTACATACACGCTTCAGTTTGTACTCGATTTAATTTCACCACTTTTTTTATATTTCATCATTTTTTATAGCCTTTTCATTTATTTCAAATTTAAGAAGTTTCTGTGGACATGATTTTCCTACAACATTTGTATGGAAACAAGATGAGGAAATTAGCAATGTACCAGGACAGAAGTACTTATCAGGCAACTTCTCAAAGGGAGTTCTCTCATTGTAGATATACCTGCATTACCAAGTCACAATTCCTAAGTCCTTACAACAGGCGAAAGATTCAGTACAACATGAATTCATGCTCAACATTCCAAACAGAGTGAATAACATTACCCGCAGTCCCGGCAAATATAGGCCTCCTTGGAAGCCACACGCATAGAGAATTTTGGTGCAGTGGCTGGGGCAGCTGACACCTGAGGGGGCATCAACAGGTGGAGAGACGGAGAAAAGAAAGACGACGACTTGAGGGCGAACGGGCGGGCTGGCAGCCGTAGGCCGGCATTTCCCGGCGGAGATGGTGGTGCTATGGACTTGGCTCCATGAAGACTAGTGGGTGCCAAGGCCATTTCTATGGCTTACAGTCTTTGTTGAATGTGTGTTTTGCTAAAGTTTGGAATGTGATGAAGAGGAGATGGGATAAGAGAATAGTGTGTGTGTGTGCGCATGTGAGGCCTATGTGAGGCAATTTGGTTGTATGGAGACTACAAGTTTGTGTGGGAAGTGTGGCTGTCATACAGTTTATCCCTCCCCCACACACCCACTTTTTCCACCTTTCTTATCTTTCTATTACTTTCTTAAGCTACCTTTATTACATTTTTTTTTGTCCTGTAATCATTTACACACATTCTTTTTTTTCACAAACTTAATTATGAATATTTCACCTTTGGTCTTTTTTTGTTTGCAAATTTATCCATACGTTGATAATTTTGGTTCTAATAATTTACATTACAAAACCAAAATTGAGATACACTACAATTTGAATAGGATCAAAATTGTAAACACGTGACTAAATGTGTCAAAAAAAAAATGAAACGTTCAAAACTATATTAGTAAAAAAATACTCAATGTGTAAATAATATAAATTACAAAATTAAAAGTACTAACCACCTATAATTACAGGACAAAATATAATTTTATTAAAATTATCTTTTAAGTTCATTATATGTAAAAAGTATTAGCGTAAATATCTTGTTAACCTAATGTTTAGCAATTAGTTTCGAATTATATGATGTCTTAAAATCCCCATTTTTTATGTCTTCACATGACCTGCACTTGAGAAAATCCAGCACAAAAAGTGCTCGATCTATGAAAATTGATAAATTTCTGAATTAAATGACCAAATCAACTTTTTACGGACATTAATTGCCAAATTCCCCATATAACTAGGACGAAAATTGCAATTAAGCCATAAAGCTTTGACAATAAAACACTTGTAATTTTATTCCAATCTATACTCTGTCTAAATACAAACGCTGTCACAAACTACAACAAATCTACAGCTGCAAAATGGATTTGAACTCTCATTGTGAATTTACACTTCCAGAGGATGATCAGTACCTACAAACGAACAAGCGTCTGATTTCGCATTTTCGCAGGGGATGTTGACAGTTTACCATGGTTTAAGGTCGCTCACCGGCCCTGCAGTCCAGTTCAAGATTTTCTCACCTGGTTTCAAGTAGACACTCTTATCATGGGGCAGTTTACGAGCGAGTCCGTTCAAAATCTGATGGAAAGCATCCCTTGGCTGAGCAGGCTGTGGAAATAACATTGCCTGTTTCATTGAAGGGTTGGCCAACAACCTCTGCTTCCTTAATATTTCATAGATCGGGATTGAGGTGAGAATGGTATCCAGCTTAGGGACATCCTTCTCTGCTACAAAAACACCAATATCTTCCCATGGAATTGCATCAGCAAATGGTAAGACGATGTCATCGGCTATTATAACGGGGATACAGCCAAATACAACTGCTTCGACCAGCCTGGGACTCCATGGAGCCCATCCAAGTGGACATAAACAAAAAATAGCTCTCTGCATGTCTTCATAGTAGGTCGTTGGGTGCTCCGTTGAAATATCAAACAAAGGGTTGTCCTTGAAGTTCTCCCACACCGACGCTCGTGCACCTCTGATATTTGAAAACAGATAGTAGAGTAGATGTAAGTTCTCAGGTTCTTGATATGTAGGTTACTCGTCAAAGTTCATCCTGTTTATCAACTGTTCATAGTGTGCGCAATTTGCAGATGGGGGACAGGGAGACATCAGGATTCAGGCTTTGAACGAGCAGTTAGTTTAATCACTGACTATAGCCTTTTTGTTTGAAATCACAAAATCCTCCCTAAGATTCCGCATTACAGGAAAAGAACATTGAAATTTTTTTTTGTCCAAATGGAATGAGTGATACGCTTCTGTTATAAATTTAGAGAGGAAGTTTTGGTACTTTTAGAAAGACGAGTATAGTCAGTAATTATACTCTTTAAGGGAGGTTGTTGTAATTGACAAACTTATTAATAACCAAAATAACAAGTGAATGCACAGTAACACCCACAAGCATCAAGTGGAAGCTGAATCTATCAAAATTATTTAATTTGCGAATTTGTTACTTTGCTTTCGGGTGACAACATAAAACATCCTTGGAGTGCAGGTCAAGAAGTCATACCTCGCATAATAACCACCTTCTGGGTCATTTCCGACATCATAAAACAATCCTCGGAAGTAAACAAAGATGGATCGAGGAGTGGTAGGAGGAATAAGATGGGCTTGCATTTTCTGTGGAGGGGCGTAAGGAGGAATTATGATTGAACCATCATTTAAGCAAACATGATTTCGCTGTCCGAAAGTTTGAACCAAAGTAGCTCGTTGGAGCAATGGAAGGATCCCCCTCTCAATAGCTTTTTCTTCCTACGATACATATAGTACATTCAGTTAACTTCGTAAAAGGCAACAGTACAAGTATAGTACACTGAAGATGGCAAATAAATCAGTTCTAATACCTTCATTGCTGAGGAATAAACAAGAACTTCAGAAATCCATTTGAATGGGAGAAAACACAACAAGAAGACTTACTTGATAGTGAAAGCAAGCGCCAAAATCGTGCGGCACTATGAAGAAATGATCAGCCCCCTCAGTTCTATTCCAGTATGGCCAGTTTGAAGAAATTAGCTGTATAGCACTTCTCATCATACGTGGTGACTTGAACGGTAGAGGGAGACCATTTGCTGTCAGGTCACAAGTAGTATAAACAGGTGTATAAAACCAGTCCGCTTCTTCAGGATTAAAAGTACGAACAGCGCTCGATAGAAGGAAGCGATGCATGAAAATCTCTGCTGCAAACATATGGGTGAGGCATCTTGGGTCCTTCTGTAAAATCTTTTTGTTGTATTTGCGTGGAAGCTCATAAACAAAAACCTTTAACCTTCCAACGGGATCATCTTCCAAGACATCTCCGGCACTACCTAAAGTTTGAAAGTGCAACTAAAATACATGAGCTTTTTTAAATTGAGTAAAACATTCAACTTGACTATCATTGCATTCTTTAAATTTAAAATGAAACAAATTACAGAGCCAAGTGGTTTGCTTATGAGAACATTATATTGTATCATCCCATTAGCAGGAGAATAGAGATCTTGAACTCTAGTCTGCATACAAGAGAGATGATAAGGTTTCTATGATATTGTGACGTTCAATTTTCATGGAAACAATATGAAAAGGAAAATGGTGTAAGTCATAAAACTGAGCAGAGATCATTAGTGATTTTCCTAATTTTAGTAATAAGAGGTGTGTGACTTATATGGATGCTATAAATCACCAGGTATCTTCATTTCATTTCTTTAGACATTCCAACATACAAAATGTAAAATGTTCCCTGACAATCTTCTCTAATAGTAACACAAGGGATGTTATTTACAATTTGTCATGATAAAAATAACTATAAACACATCGTTTCAAGATAAATCTGATAAGGATTACTTCTTCCAATAATGAATGAGTGAAGTATTACGAGATTAAAATATTGAAATAAATATATAACGACACTTTTAATCTCAATCTTTTCAAATATGATGATTTCATGCTTTCTTTCCCAATCTACACCTATGGTCCCAATGCTCCAGAATTTAGTTACCTAGGTCATAACTTGGAGTCTTAGACAGTTTTGTACCAGGCGACGTAGAGGAAGTGAGGGTCACTAGTGTGGAATGTAAAGACATCACTATTTTACATTTCAAACCCTCAAAATATAACCACTTTTGAGATCCCTAAATGAGATGCACATAGACAGAGGAAGGACGAGTGGACAAAAAGAGGAGGCATGTGGGATTCATTATTCAAAGAACAATCACAGTATTTCTTTTTTTTTTTTTTGTCTTACTAGGGAAAATAAAGGAAGTATGCTGCAAGGTATACAACAATTCAGAAGGAAAACAACTCACAATGTGTTGGAGATTGCCAAATGGATAAGTAACCAGAGTGAAGGTACTTATATTATGCACTCTTTTTCATGTGCTTCTTTTGGAGAGCAAAAGAAATCTATCTCAAGGCTCTATGACAGCTATTGCCGAATTTACAGATGAGCTGTTTCTGACCTTAATTTAACCATTGGTATGACAAAATCATGTCACTTAATCCGCAGTCATGTATTTCCTAAAGTTACAATACACCTGAAATTCTACTGATGCGAGCTATCACAATTTCTATGTCCTTAACTATATCTTTGTCTGGGGAGGGGTCTGCCAAACCCCCTGCCTAGGCACAGATGGTTTTTACCCCCCCCCCCCAAAAAAAAAAAAACCAAAACTTTATCTTCCTTTATTTACAAGTCAGTGGTTCCAATTGAGCCTATATCCAAGAAATCTCATGACAGATATTCCTACAAATTCTGAGAGGATAAGCTAAATAATGGTTCTAGCTATAATCAGAATAGCAAAATGAAACAAAGTCACTGAGGCTAAAACCAAGAATCATCAGAGAACAAACTATTCCTCTTAGGCTCAGCTCCCTAGCCAAAAACCTTTCAAAATGATTTTATATTTTTCTTTTAAGTGCTTTCTTTCCTGATAAATTGGTAGCATAAGATTTATAACATCAGATCACTGTATGTTCCTGTCATTTTATAGAAGAACAAGCATGCACATAAGCCAGCAACAGAGATTCAACCAAATGCATCCCCAATCGGGCAGCAAAAGCATTTGAAGTTCAAATCTTAGTTCTCAACTAATATCATTGAAAAACAATGTACATATTACGATGCTGAAACTCGCTAAAGCTATATTCAACTTGAGCAAAACTCATTCAGAACCTATTCGAAGCAATTCAAGATTGGTTATAAATCATAGAAAAACTGAAAAATGCAATGTCCTTCTCTTTCCAAGCAATAGATGCAAAGTGAAACGTCAATACATCGACAAAAGTTTTCGACACGATAACCATTTTCTACAATTTGCTTGCCCAACAAATTGAATCTCAATATAGACAGCCAACATGAGAACAGAATCCTAGCTTGCATTTCTAAGTCAAACCTCAACTTCAAGATCAAATCTTGCTTTATCATACCAACTAAAGCTACCAAAATGAACCCACAGAAAATCACTGAAATCTAAGCCAGAGTAAATATCAAGAATTTCAACTAATTCAGAGATGCACAAAGATATCAAGAACAAGAACATAAGAGAGACAATACAGAAAAAGATTCTTACCCGAGATTCTCTCAGTCTGTTGAGTCCTATGGAACTTAAAAGCTTCAATCCTCGACCAGAACACAATACCAAAAATCACTGCCAAAACCCATCTCCCAATCCTCATTGTTCAAACTCTTCACTGAATCAACAGAAGAGAACCCAAAATCGAGAAAAGCCCACAACTTTATCGCTAAATGTCTGCCTCAAGAACCAAATATTGCAACTTATACTCACTCAAGGTCTGTTCGCGGGTTGGAGCGAGAGAATATTTGATTGTTGGAATGTCATCACCCACAGTAGTTGCAAGAATGGCTTTTCTTGCAAACTGGGATTTTGAGAGAAAGCAGAAAGAAAATAAGAAATTTTCACGCCATTGAAATGAAAAAAACCATAAACAATTATGGGTATGTGAGAAATTAATTGCTTTAGGAAACAGGGAAAGGCTCAGGGTTCCACGGAAATTTTTTACTAGGGAATTTTTTTTTTAGAGGAACTTTTTACTAATATTAATGTTATTGATCTCCATCACTAACATGTGAATGAATATTTTAGTGTAAAAATGAAATGCAAAAAGGGAATCTGAATCAGACACTGTTGAGTGCCGATATGATTTGTGAATCTGATAGGTTACAAGAACAGCTCTTCTTTTTCTTTTTTTTTTTTTCTTTTCTTTGAAAGAACAGCTTTTGATTTTCAATGATTTGGTAAAAAGTGGAGCTCGGTGAAACTGAGCAGCCTGAATCTCACTTTCAAGCTCGTTCTGCTGTTAAGTCTTTGAAGTTTGAGTCATTTAATTAAATCTTTGGGTTAATTAAACTTATACCCCATCTAAAAATATGAAATTACATTTTTCTTTAAAAGAAATTTTGAAATTACACTTCCACCTCAAAAATTTTTTGTTCATACCTGATCTAATTCCGTTAGAATTTGGATAAAAATGCGGATGCTTTTTTTTTTATTTAAAAAAAATACTTATGTTAACAAAAAACAATTATATAAATTTTCAATTTTACTACCCATTTAACGTTTTCATATATTCTTTTATACTTATAAATGAATAAATATAATATATATATATATATAAAATTTGAGATTAACAATCATTATATTTTTTTTCCTTTCTATATATAAAAAAGTTACATGAGGGGTAAAATTAAAATTTATGTAATTATTTTTTTTTTGCTAACGTCAGTATTTCTCGTCTACATTCTAACGAAAGGATGTCAAGTATAAACAGCGGATCTTTAGAAACGATATAAATATAATATTAGAAGTTTTTTTAGAAAAAGGTGTATACTCATATTTTGAGAGAGGGTTTACATGTGATTAACTCTAAATCTTTTTATTTATTTATATTAATCAACCTATCATATGCAATTGAACGAAGAAACTTTAGTATATAAGTTTGACAAATTCGATAAAACTTGCAAAATGCATAAAAAGTTATTATAGTTAAATGATTTAGGGATAATTATATTCCCTTCACATGAGGTTTAGTGTAATTACATCTAATTTTCTGTGGTTTAAAAAATTATATTTAGCACCCCTAAAATTTGCTTACGTCTAATAAATAAGTCCTTTTATTAGTCAAAATTCACTGAATTTACAAATATTAACAAAAAAACTGAAAGAAAATTGATATTTACCCCTTAATTGATTTATGAGTCATCGCAAGTCAAATAATTTTTTTTTGTTTAAACTATCATTGTAATGGTAAAGATATAACTCTTTATATGTATTAAAGCGTGAAGATGAGGGTAATTTGGTTATAAAAAGACTTATCTGACTTGCAATAAATTAATAATAAGCAAATTGCGGATAAATATAGATTTTTTTTTATAATATTAACAAATTCGGTTAATTTCGACTAACGAAGGAATTGGGACTTATTTATTGGATATAAAAAAATTTTAATGATGCTAGATTTAATTTTTTAAATCATAGAAGATTTAATTATAATTACACCAAATTTCAAAGAGTGGGAGCGTAATTATCCCAATAATTTATGAAAATATCACTACGATCTTAAACAAATTGAGCGATGGAGTATGAATCTGGGCGACGGCTGCTCCATTGCCCAGATTCAAGTATTTAGACAATTAATTATGATCATGGTAACAATTAAGAGATGTAAAACAAATTGTATTTAATTTGAATATTTTGAAGTTATGGTTTGAAACTAATTAGCCCTCTTCTTCTTTTGGTAAAATCTTCAAAATTCGGCTTGGAGTTTTTATTCCAATTTCTGTTATATTTTTCATTCTATTCCATATATATATATATATATATATAATACAATCCACACAATTAATCACGTAAAAATTACAATTTATTTATGGAATAGTTACATTGACACCCCCAAAATACAGCGAAATTGCGTGAACCACTCTCATTTCTACATGACTACAAATAAATCCAGAAAAAATGTTACTTTCACTACACTGTCCCTTGTCAGTCAATTCTGACTCAAAAAATGTTGACGTGAGACGTAAATTTCATTGAGAACTCATTTTTGTCTATATTGACATGATCTTCACTATTTTTAAATTTTTTACAGACTATAATACCCTTAAATGGTGTACCTATAATTACAAAATACAAGAATGGGTGTTTTCATTTTCATCTGAGGTGCAGATAAGTATTTTTATTTCTTTTTATTTGCATGGGGTGAATGCATAATTATACAAAAATAAAAGATAATTTGCATCATTTCACTATTATTGAGGGAGTAGCACTATAATTAATCCACCATTCACAATGAAACTGATCCAATTCTTTAATGCAGCATTTGGCCACATGTGATTGACGAGGACCCTTGCAACAACTTTCCTTTATTTCAAAAAAGCCGTCAAACATGACATAATCAAAAAATTGAATTGAAGTAGATTGTTAGGCGTATTTAATTTAATTTGCCAGCAAACACATTAATTTGCATTAAAATCAGGTCCAGTCATCCATAAATATATATATATATACATATATATATATATATACTTGCCAACTTGCACATACATCTGTTGTATTGGATCAGATTTTCTGTTATAAAATCTATTTCATTCAACATATATGTATTGGTTACGTGTATAATTTTTTTAAATAAAATACATAATATTTATATAAGTGGTGTATGTATATTGAATGAAATAAAAAATCGAATTTAAGATGCGCAGTGAGTCGAACTGGACTAACCCCAACCTAGGATCGGATTGAATCAATAAAAAGAATGAATTGGATTGGCCCAAGCATTGAAATTTGGGACCAACCCAGTAGTTCAGGACCACCTGGTCCTGAGCCGGACCTGGGCCCTATTTTTTTTATAAAACTAATGCATGAAATATAAGTTTCACTTTATTCTCCTAAACTAACCATTCTAGAAGTTATTTTATACTTTTGAAAGTCTAAAAATTATTATTTTTATTGTTTTACTTCAAAATTTTTAGTATTTTAATTAACCAATACTCTTTGTTCCTTTTTTTTTTTTCCAAAGTTGACTTTAAATCCTTTTTGAATTTATTATCATTTAGTTATTATTGTAAGCTTGTTCCTAAAATTATTGTTTAAGTTAATTATATAATCTTAACTATTATTTTTTCTAGTTATGATTTTTTATGTGATTTAATTTGTTATTTATTTTATTTTAAAATACAACCATAACTTTCAGTAATTATTAAAAGAAAAATCTTTATTTCATAAAAAATAAACATAGAAGAGGTACATTCTGGCTTAGTTTGAGTTTGGTTCGGTTCTAGTCTGAGTCTTAACTGAGCAGATTCATCGACTGGACCTGAATTTATATATGGACCCAAATGGGACCTATTTAAAAGTTCAAGACCATCCCAAAATCGATCATGAATCGCACTTGACTAGTCCTAGGCCGAATTTTTTTGAATTGATCCGTGCTGATTCTAAACCAACCTGGCCCATTTTATATCTTGAGATGAAATACAATTTGCATTAGAAAATTGAATCCATCTTGTACCAAAAAAATAATTATGTTTGCTTGATTGACAGCAGCTTATTATTATTAGACATAAATGTGAAAGATACAATCTATTAACCTCATTGATCTGACAGATCAACTTTTTTGGCGTTCATCTTATCAGAAAATCAGACTGCTATTTATTATGTATAGACAAGAAGGACATGGCATTATGGTTTTGTTGTAAGGATTGATCTAGAACTCAAATTTTGATACGGTAGAAAAATTGTACTTATACAATGACTTCACATTATTATAAGGAAAAAAAAATTATGTATAAATTTAAAAAAAGAATATTACAACTTTTGGGGGACCAATATAAAAAAATTAAAATTTATGTATAATTTTGGAAAAAAATTATGAAACTTGCCCCCTAAAAAATTCCAACATTGTTTGTTCGGTTCCAATTTTAAGTTTTTTCTCTTAATTTTTGAAAGATGGAGAGAGAAAATTGTGTTAGTGCAAGATAAATAAGTTAATGAGTAAATTACAACGATCTTTCTTGAAATTTGATATAATTACGAGTATTTTTTCATTGTTTAAAAAATTATCAATACCTCCTAATTTTAAAGGCCGTCTAAACAATAACCCAATTCATTAGGTTTTCATCTATTTTTTGTAGTGAACTGACCAAAATGTCCTTGTGGATTAACAATTATAATTTTATTTAATTTTTAAAATTTTATAATTTTTTATGGACTAAATGGATATTTTTTTTTAATAATTTTTTTCATCCATCCCAATCGATTTTTTTACAAATCTTTATTTTTTTTAGAAAAAATAAAAAAATACAGTAAGGGCAAAGTTGATAATTTCATATCTCCATCCAAGAATTACATAATTTCATCAAACATCAGGAAGGGTGTTTATAATTTTTCAAACAATGAGGAAGTATTCGTAATTTTGCCAAACCTTAGAAGAGGTTGCTGTAATTTATCCTAAGTACACATTGAACTGTGTGTTTTGTGAAAAATACAAGCAAACATTCTAGCACTAAGAGAAATTGAACATTTAATGACGATCAATTGTCATGGTTGAAAATAAATAATTGTAGTAAATAGCCATTGATAACGATCACGCAACGATTATTAGCCGTATTTTTTTGCGTGCATGGCTAAAATATTTATCATATGCTAAAAGCCATGACAAAAGTATTTGCTATGGCTCATAGCCACAACAAAACTAGCTTCTAATGGAGGAAAAAATTAACTTAGAAAAGAATCTATTGACAATCTAAAAAATGGGATATTATATGATTGATATTAAATAATACTTTCTATTATTAATTTATTGAGGATGATATGGTAAGTAGTTTAATCTTTTTCTAATGCACAAAACCTAGAAATCGGTCCAGGTTCAAGAGGATTATGTGTGAAACTTAGATACATGTTCAGGTTCAAATATTGGTTACTAGCAGAATGACTTAAATGAACAGAACTCAAAAAACAGTCCATATTCAAGGAGGCAACAACACCATCCAATCCCCTCGTCAATGCAAAGTGAAGGATCAATCACTATATAAGGCCCATCGAGAGGAAAGAAAAGGAGGGGTGAAGCAGGTATGAACACTTTTGTAATAATGTCGCACCTCAATTAATAGATGTTTAGTCGATCTTATTTTTTGTACCATTAGTTTTCATGATAGACAATCTAAATTTTTTCATCGATTTTTGTTTAACATAATTAATAATAATTCTTTACCATGATATTAGTCCATAGCCTATAAAATTATAGCTAATAGTAAATTTTCTTTTAATGTGAATATTTTTACACTATTCTTCAAACAATGACAAAATAAAAACAAACAGAGCAAAGTCTTGTTTGGATTAAAATCAACAGATGTAAAGAAGAAGAGAAAATAAGCGGGAAGAAGTAGTTAGAACAACCCATCGTCGAAATAAATTCAAACTTGAAAAGGACCTGTTCTTACATTCAGAGTCATAGGCGGGAAGGAAAGTGAGTAAATTGTCGAAAATCTTGATAAGTTAGGGGAGATAAATGCAATTTTTCAAATTTTGGGAGTCTATTTATAATTAAATCAAAATTTAGGGAACGTTGTTTATTCCTTTAATATGTCACTCCATTTGTTATATACATTGACTTATATTTAAGGAAATATTCTACAGTACCCCGTCCCATATGGATTAAGAATCAATAAAATAATTAATATATAAATTTTAATCAAAAAACTTAAGTGCAATTATTGAATATTTCGTTTTCGACGACTTGTCAAATTTAAAAGCAATTCCGTGCTCAACAGACCGTCGAGCCCTAATCGTGACATATATGTTGAAAAATCGCCACAAATCAAGTCAAAAAAGAATGGCAAAATCAATTTGTGTGATAGTGAGAAACGAAAATGGAACTCTTTGATGTAGGTAGATTTGCATGCATGTGAGGTTGCTGTGCTGGTCGCCATCAACTTGTTGGTTTCATTTGAAAGTTCTTAATGAATTAAATGTGCAAATCACATTTATTTGCTTAGCTTTATTCGACATATATTTATGTATGTAAATAAATATGTCTTGAATAAAATACATAGTAAAAATTTAATTTGTAATGGAGGATCCAAATTAACAATTTTAAATTATATAAGGAGGATCGGAAGAAGGATGAAAAATGAAAAGGTAAATTATATCGACACTTTATCAGATTATGTTAGATTATATAAATACTCTTTGTAATTTGCAAAATTAAGAGCACGCCATCTGATATTATAGTCGTAATTAAAAATATAATCCCTGCTCATGGGTAAAATTTTACAAATATACCCCCCGAGTCTAATTGCATTGACAGCCCTTTAGGGGGTGTATTTGTAATTTTATAAAAAGTAGAGAATATTTGTGTGGTTAGACCTAACTCAAAGAGTGTCGATGTAATCTACCCTACCCCTAAAAAAAGTATATGAAAACTTTGGAGTATCGTGGGCCGAGGTAAGAGGATTGGATCCTAAAGCGGATTCTTGTTAGTACAAGGATTCAAAACTTTAGAGTCACACTTGTTAGGAGGGATTTAACTCTTTCGCTCTTATCCTGAAATAAAATTACTTTCATCTTAAATATAGGATAAGAATAGATAGAATGATTAGTTTCATCTTCTATATTGAAATAGGATTAATTCCATTTTCAACTTGAGATAAAAACATGAGCGACGAAATTCACCAACGCCAAATCAAATAAAGCAAATTAGGTAATAATATATACCTTTACTCAAAGGGAGACGACTACCAAACAAACAAATCGTGCTTTATCCGAAAAATCATAAATGCGTCAATAATGTTGGTGGCTTAAACAAACAACAATTGTAAATCCAAAAAAACACCCTTTTCTTGGTTTATCCTTCGACCCGAATTTCAACTAGCAATATATTGATCTTCAAATCATCTTTTTTGTCTTTAGATCAACGGTCTATATTAATTCGTATAATGTTGTTACATAAACTCCCAAATACTAGACATATTCTTTTGAGCTCAGTTGATACTCTCGAGTTATATATTTTCTGTATCAATCTTGTTTTAATGATAAAAGGATTATAACTGAGGCCTATCTAGTGCTATTTTTACCTGACTCTCATGGGTGCAGGTTCACTACATTAGGTCCTAATTAATTGAATTTTAATTAAAAAAAAAAAAAAGCTTTGAGACATTTTTTTGTAATGTTTGAAGTTTATCTTGGTATTCCATGAGAAATTCTAATTAATTCAAATTGAGCTTGATCGAACTTGAACCAAATATAAAACAAATACAGTATACTTACGGTGTGATCGATGTATAGTTCAAAAAAATAATGACCAATCACACAACAAGTATATTACACTTATATTATGATTGCTTTTACTTTAATCAAATTTAATTTGAATAAAATTTTTTGATATTTTAAGCTCAAATTTTCGTAAAGTATGTAGACCTCCCATAGTTAATGAGGAAAAGAAAACGGTAGCTAGAAATAGCAAAGTAGTTGAGGTGCGTATGCTTGGGGCAATTATAACTTAAGAACATGACGGCATGTTTGTTGGACCCATACCCTTATGTCCAAACCTAAAAGACAAATATTATTCACTCAAAACACAAAACGAAATCTTCATGTTGTTGGTGCAGTGATAGAAGAGTTGGTTTTTGAGACGGACTTTTAGCAATTAATTAGGATTCGAAATTTTCAAAAATCAACCCTTGTTATCAGATATTTAGGGTGTTTGGCTGAGCTTATAAGCTCCAAAATTTTATTTGGTAAAATCTTTTTTAGAAAATTTATAAAATTTTAAAATAAGATGTTTTGAAATATTATAATTTTTTTTTAAAAAAAAACTCTCTCTTTCTCTCTCTCTCTCTCTCTCTCTCAACTGCTATTTAAATTTTCTTGCATTCGAAAAGAGAAAATACTTTATTATTTAATCATAAATTATTATAGCTAAACAAAAATAAGATTGATATTGATGTTATATTTATTAAAAAATATAAATTCAAGACATTATAAATTATATGATTAGAAATAATCATTGCATTAATAAAAAAATATCTATTTTATATCTATGTTAATATTTAACAAGCATGAAAGTATACATATATTATTTCTATTCAAAAACTTAGGTAATAATTCATCATCTTTATTTATATTCGTAAAAAATTTTAGAGTTAAATTAATGTGTACTATTTATGACATAATGAAATCATGACCCTTCAAAGTACCAAATAAGTTACTCTAAGGGGCTTAAATTTAATATATATATATATATATATATATATAAGGTATAGATTTTTCAACGCAAAAAAACAGTTATATTATCAAATACAATTTTTTTTAAAGTGATAATTATATGATTACATCAACATCTCATTAAGCTGAGCAATTCACCAATTCAATCAATACATCAATATAAGTAGGGATAATTACACCATCCTCCCCTTAGATTTGGTGCAATTATACGTAAACCCCAAAACTCAAAACCATAGTGCGATTATATAGAATCTCCACGAACACTCTTTTACCCCAAAACTCAAAAAATATCTACAAAAACAAATTCAAACAGTGGGCGATTAATTTCTACACCTACCATTCACCTTCCCCTCTACCTTTCATCTATTCCCTAATAAGCTCCCAAAATTACAACTGGCAATAACTCTACACTTATTTATGTCTATAAACACACACACACAAACTGCTTCTGAGGTTCGACAGTAATGGAAGAGGAAGACATCTTTCATTCTCCACAAACTGTGTTGGAAGAGAGAGATGAAAAAGCTGATGATGATGAGAAGAGAAAGCTGCGCCTCATGAGAGCTACTGTTGATACCAAAGATCCCTCTTGCAAGGTAGGTACCCCACCGCTTTCTTCATCAACAATCTCAATTCTGAACCACCATTCTTTTTTGTTTTTGTTCTATTCTCGGGTTTCTCCAAATGCGATTCTACTTCTTCTATGAAGATTGATGATCATGTGATCCTCCAGCTTTTCGTGTGGAGATTTTGGGATCAGAGGTAACTGAAAGTCACAAAACAGTCGGCAAAATTTTGACTATAACTTAATTATTTTAATGCAATTTACCCTCAAGTACGGAAAATGAGCAAAAAAATTAAAAAATTATTTTAAAAAATAAAGTAAATTGCGTTTGTATTTAAACTACGGATGCAACTTATCTATAATATGAAAAATGAGTAAAAAAATTAAAAAAAATATTTTGAAAAATAAAATAAATTACGTTCTTATTCAAATGATTGAGGGATAATTTGCTTCATTTTCTACAATATAAAGGGTTATTTTATATTTTTTGTTTCAAAGGGGAGTTTTTGTTCATTTTTCAGATTTCAGGGGTAAAATTGCCATTTAGCCTTTACTATATAATAAATTTTAATACTCCAATCTAATTAAGGTTATTCAGATTTATCTGAAGTAGTTTTTTTTTCTGAGGTGTGTTTATCCTTCGTATTGTAGTGATAATAATATTGTGTTTGGATCGAAAAATTTGAGGGAGAAGTAAAAAGGAAAATGTTTGAGAAATAAACCACAAACTCACCTCTTTCAAAGTAAAATAAGGAACACTTTTTCTCAGCATTTTCTTCCTTAGAATTCAAGATCCAAACACGGCAGAACAATAAAGACCTAGCTCGTTCTATTAATTTTTGGGCTGAATTATATTTTAGTCCTATAATTATACTTAGTTAGTACTTTAATCCCTATTACGATAAAAAAAAATATAGTATACAATACTAAACAATTATAGGACTAAAATATCAAAAGAGTATATTGTAGGACTAAAAATGCAATTAAGTCTTAACATTGGTATCATAATTAATGATTTTCTAGAGTTGTAAATTATTATTTAATTTAGTTAGGCAGTTGACTCAGAATTTAAAATTGAGAGCAAGTAATGGAAATCAAGTCCAAGTAAACACATTGACGTGTCACGTGCCTGAATAAATAATTATCTAAGTTCACCTTACAGCGGAGGATAATATCTTTATCATTATAAAAAATTAAAAAAATAGTTACTTTTTACTCGTAATAAGTAGTTTGTAATATTGCAATATCAAATTTTAAAATATTAATTATATATATAAATATTTATACTAATATAATCAATTATTCATTTATTTTTATTTATATTATTTTAAAATTAAAAATTATTTATTATATACGTACAACAACAACGGTGTGCCACGACCACGGCTAATATATACTTTCCAATGAGGTCGTTTTTGTTTGGTTGGTAAACCTCACAACCAGCATGAACTGCAGTGTTAAATTATTCAAATAAATATGATTGGGTCAAATTAAATAAATTACATAATAAGTATAATATATTTATTGTGTGATTGATTATTTTTTTTAAATTATATATACACTAATTATATAATAAAAATATTATATTTTTCGTGTGATTGATTTAAGCTGACTAATTAAATTTAATTTGGATTAGAAATATATGTATATATATTTTTTTACTTATACATTGGGGTGACATCTTTCAATTATTAGGATTTTTGGAAGGGAAAATCCAAAAGTATTGTTACTATCATTTTCTGCCAAACTTGACATATTTCTTTTTTGTCCATGTCTTTAATGCATGCTTGACTTAGGTAGGAAAATATCAAATAAATCCAAATTGACTTCAGGGTCTTCATCATTTTTCATTATTGCACTAACATCAACATTCAATGTAACATACAAAGGGGAAATTGTGTTTCTCGTTCTGTATTTTAGATCGGTATATTTTTTATTTTATTAGTTACGAAATTTTTATTAGTGATTCATAAATTAAAAAAAGTCTCATTTCAATCATTTGGTAAGATACTGTTAAAAGTGAGTTTTTTAATGGAATTTTACGCAACGACTAAAAATAAGTTTTCGTTTTGTAACTTACGAGAGCATTAATGAGAATCCGGTAATCAGTAGAGCGGGAAACACTATTTCTCCTAACACGTCACAAGAACGTTCATTTTGTTACAAATGATAAGTCTCATAGTTTTAATTAATGACAATTCATCTCTAAAAGTTGTCAGGAGCAAGAAAACATGTGACAAGAATATCGTACGTTTTATAAATAATTAAATTAGTAACACATGTTGAGTGACGATTTATTACGGAACTGGTGGGCAGGAGATAGATGAGTTAACACTGAGAAGGTTTCTTCGAGCACGCGATCTGGATGTGGAGAAAGCGTCGGCGATGTTCTTGAAATACTTAGCATGGAGGAGAACGTTCGTTCCAAAGGGTTATATTTCGGAGTCTGAGATTAGGGATGAAATAGAACAGAAGAAGATGTTCATGCAAGGCAGAGACAAGCAAGGCCGTCCCATTGCAGTTGTGTTTGCTTCCAGACATTTTGCAGCCAAAGGAGGCGTCGACGAATTCAGACGTTCGTGTTTACGTTTTTTTAAAAATAAATGTTTAACTATTTGTTTCTCACGTTTCGTGGTTCGATTTTCAGGTTTCTTGGTGTTCGCGCTTGATAGACTGTGTTCCAGGTATAATTTTTTTTTTTTTTGGGGTCAAAAGGCAATAAAATTATTCATAGGCAAAAAATTCCTCTAGATAACAAAAAAATGACAACGTAATCCCTGAACTTTTAAAAAATTGACAGCATCTACCTAGTGACATGGGTAGTAGTAGATTTGTTTTTCAAATTTTTCTTTACCTAATATTATTTTGTTCATAGGGGGTAAAATGCAATTAACCAATTTTCTCCTTAAGTAGAAAAGTATTTAATTTGGCTTAGTTTTAAATAAAAATTAAAAATGAGAAAATTTTGTATATACTTGCATTGTTGCCCTCAAAAGCAAGAACTCAGATAAAGTGATGTCAAAGTATTACTTTTTTAATGTAAGGGTATTTTCAAGAAAAAGAGTTTATTTTATTATGTTCCCGATTAACAAAAAGGAAAAGAATTGACATATTTTGGGATGTTGGAGTAGAAAAGAAAACCAAAATTAGTACAATCTTTTTATTTTGGATAATTATATTTACACTCTATTCTAAGACCTATTTATACAAATTATTTTTTTTGTTTTTTTGCATAATTATAGAAATGACCTACGACAACAAAAAAAATATGAATAGTCTGTAATTTTGTATAATAATGTTGATATTTTGGGAGGTATGTATAATTTTTCAAAAAGAAGGATAGTTTGGGTAAATAATGACTTTTCTGACATGTGTATGTGTAACTTTTTTAAAAAACATGAATAATTTATATTGATAGACTATAAATCTGAGAGTGTAGACTGAGTTTTAGTATTTTGTGCTGTAAATCAGAATTCCTGATGGACAAGAGAAGTTCACAATTATTGGAGATATTGAAGGATTTGGCTACTGCAACAGCGATGTTCGTGGAACTATTGCAGCTATCAACATTTTACAGGTTCATAAACAATTAACCTTGTTAGTTCAATTTTACCACTGTAAAAACCAAAGGAGCCATCAGATGAGAAATCCACCCACTGCTGATCAGTGTTTAGTTTTGATCACAGGAATACTACCCAGAAAGACTCGGAAAATTGTACGTCATTCACGTACCATATATATTTATGACGTTGTGGAAGATCGTTGCACCATTCATCGACAAAAATACCAGGAAGAAGGTAAAAGTTTCTTCGCTTTCTCAAGTTTACTGCACAATGATGGTGGTCTGATTTGTGTTTCCTCTGTACAAGATCGTGTTTGTGGAGAACAAGAGACTGCATGCTACTCTGCTAGAGGACATAGACGAAAGCCAGCTTCCAGAGGTTTATGGAGGGAAACTGGAGCTAATTCCCATTCAAAACGGCTAGGGGGTTATGCATCTGAACCGTGCAAGTTGTATGATGTTTACATCTGCAGCAAGCAGTTACACAAAATGGATCGTAGTACAATGACGTATGTAGAGTTCCTGCTTGCTTTTCAAGTCCAGAAAATGAGGACTGTAGTGTTTGTATGGATGCTAGGTGCCTGTGAATCTATATATATTGAGCAGGTAATATGGATTAATGTGCACATTCTGCTAACATCTTGTATACAAGGAAGGATGAAAGAAAAGGAAGCAGATATCAGAACTCATTTAAGAAAAAAGGAGATTTCATTTCCAAATTCAATGTTATGACATGCTGATAGACCAACAGTAAAATGCCTAAATACATTCAAGTTGAATTTTCAGCAAATTGTTAAATTTGAATAAATACAAAAATAAATTACAATCAAAACATGCTAGGAGAAATGACAAGAAGATAGTAGTTTCAAGAAGAAACGTACTCAGTATGCTCTCGGTTCCGGTTAGCAACCAACTTCGATTATTAATGGGACATAACTCATGAGGAAACGAGGTGAAGGTTACTCTATTGAGTTGAGTTGTGGCAGAACATGGTTCTCAGCAATAGCAGAAATATTCTGTCCAACACCCACCACAAGCAGTTTAGGCTTCCTACCTTCCGAAAGGCCTTCCTTTAGCTCTGTAATGAATTATGCACAAACCTCCAGACAGGTCCCCTAGCTCCAGAAGCAGCATAAGTTTTCATTATATGAATACTGCAGCTTGTCAAGGTAGCTGCTCTCTAGTGTTTACTTGGTAGTATGAAACATAACATACCTGCAAAATCGAAGATGTAAATTTCATTCCAAGCATTGTCACCAGAAGGTTTAGTATTCAATCAGATAATGTACTTCTCGAGCAATTCTGTAGCACCTTAACTGACGGTTAACTTGGTCTTGCTTATCCCTTCTTGTTCATCTCCATAGTCGGTAACAGCAAGTCTGAGTTTTAAAACTGAAATCTCGTGATTTTTGCAGCCTCCAATATTAGCTACCAATAGTCACCACAGGTGCATGAGCCCCTTTCAAACCTATGAAAGCGAATCCTATCCCTCACTGTTATTACCCTATGTAATACCTTAGACACGATTTTCATCCAACAGTGGCAATCAACACAAGTACGCAGGTTTTTGGAAATTGGAATTTCAGTTCCAGGACTGGATTTCAGGATCCCAAATGCCAAGGCCAATTTTTCGCTGTGATAGTTCAAGTTTTCCTCCTTTTCTTCTTCTGATATATCCATCAAAACTAAGTCAGGTGAGGAGACATAACCTTCCATTTTAGTGCGATGGATTAAAGCTTCTAATAATTTGTGGATTGCTTCAGTTTCAGGGTGCGACCTATCACCCGCCCTGAAGTGGTGGATGTCACCATGCAATTCAACCCAACTCTTGCCAGTACTCTTACGAACTCCCTTCTTGTGCATAGACCATCTCACCGTTTCTGCATTATCCCATTTCTTAGTCGAGCAGTAAGTATTCGACAACAAAACATAATCCCCACTACCAAGATGCTTTATTTTTGCAACAACTTCTTCGCCCAACTCAGGATTTTTGAGAGTTCTACAAGCACTAAGAAGCGTCCTCCATATAACAACATCAGGCTCCATTGGCATTTTGTTAATCATTGCATAAGCTTCTTCTAGAAGTCCTGCTCTTGCAAAGAGGTCAACCATTGCTCCGTAATGCTCAAGTTGCGGCTGAATTGAGTAATCATTTTTCATTAGATTAAAATACTTGCGACCCTGTTCTACAAAACCACAGTGGCTACATGCTGTGAGAAGACCAATGAAGGTTACTGCATCAGGTGAAACATTATCCCCTTCCATGGCTTTGAACATCGAAATTGCATCGACAGCAAGACCATGCATTGCCAACCCATTTATCATTGCATTCCATATGGAAACATTATTAGTTCTTTGAGCAGCATCAAATATAGATTTTGCTGTTTCAATTCTTCCGCATCTTGAGTACATGTCTACTAGGGCAGACGACAATATATAATTTAGTTTGATTTTTTTCTCTATCATTAAGCCATGCACCCACTTTCCATGATTAAGCGCTCCAAGCCTTGAACATGCAGTTATGACGGAAGAAAAAGTAAACCCATCCGGTTCAAATTTTGTCCTTAACATCTCCTTGAACATGCCTATTGCCTCCAGAAAGAATCCATTTTTGACACAACCACCAATTGTCGAGTTCCATGTGACCACATCTCGTGCAGGTAATGCTGAAAATACTTTCTTGGCAACATCAATTTCCCCAGCCTTCATGAAACTATCGATCAACAGATTGGCAGAGACCACATCACAATTCAAAAAGCAGACATCACTGAGTAGTTGGCGAGCAAGGTTGGGTTTCTCACAAGCTACATACACCTTTGTCAACATCGATAACAGTAATGGGCATGTTCCATACCCATGTTTAATGATTTTACCGTGCACAGAAACTGCAGTTCTAAAATCAGGGCTTAACTTGCATGATTCAAGAATGCGAAAAAGTTTTTGATCATCTGAAGGTATCAACACAAGAAAGACAATCACTTGCAGAGCTTGGAAAATCCATCAAGTACATAACAAATCAAATTTCCACATGCTAAATCTTCACAAAATTTAAACACGGCTTATCTAAAAACCAAGAGTAAAGCACAAAGCATTAACACAATGCAGCAAAAGAACACAACAACATCCGGCAGCCTCAGGTACACCAGTCACAAAATTTATGTCAATCAGCATAATCCCTTTTGCTCTCGCTCCATAATCTCAAATCTGTATACTAGAAAATGTCCGTCCAGCGCACCAAAGGATAACACAAGCATAGAAGCTCATAACGTCAACTATAAAAGACAAAAACCAAAAAATGTTCGGCTCTTTCTCATTCAAGATCACCAACTGAACAATAAAGCAAGAGTGCAAAAAGCAGCTCATTATTTATACAGCTGGAGAACTTATCAACCTCCAAACAAAGTTAATCTAAAACAACACTTCCTTTTTCTTTTGAACCCGAGAAGCCTACTATCAATTGAAACAAAAGGCATATCCAGTAACATTTACTACACAATCAAACAACACTACAGCATATAGCTATTAAAGTCATACAACAGGACCTACACTTCAAAATACTACACACAACTGAGAAACAACTTGACAAGAACCGTAATTAGACAAAAGGCGAGGCGAATAACCTGATACTGAATAAAGGGTTTGCGGTGAAGCAACAGTTGAATAAGGTCTTGGAGTGAAAATCGTTGTATGGCTCCAACGAAGTGATGACCCTGGAGAAACAAGTCTCCTTCTCACGACTTCCATTCTCTACCATTTCCCTCGTAATTCATTGCATAAGTAGACTTCCAGCTTCTCAATCTGCTCCCCTTAGCAAGCCGGGTTTTCTGCCCTTTTCAGCTTTCCCCCTCTTTTTCAGTTGATCTGAAATTTGCACCAAACCGAGTTGTTCTTGGGGTGGCCTGGGTTGGTGCCTTGCTGCTCCAATTTGGATTTCGGGCGGAAAATTGAACCGGGCGTGCCCATCGAGGGCCCGGGTTTGAAGCTGATGGATCTTCAAAGTTTCGAGTAATATAGCCCATATCATGTTAGCGGGTTTGGGCTGGATTTGGATAATTACACACATAATCATACATATTTTGATAAACTGAATAAATACATTAATTACAGGTAAAATTACGAAATTAGTCCTATATGTATAGGGAATGGCAAAATTGATCCAATAACTATAGAATTGACAATTTTAATCCTTTATATTTTAAATTTATAGCAATCGTTCCGACATCCAAATGGGCCTCATTTACATAGCCAGCATCGCACATGAATGTTAACGTGGCAAATGGCAAGAAAAAAAAATTAATTTAGTGTTAAAGTGTTGTTAACTTGTAAATTTTCAAATTATCAAGAAAAACCCCTAATAATCCCCTTCACCCTGCGACCCAAACACTCATCACTTCAAATGTCTCCTCAAATTTGAAAACGACTATTCCTTCAAAATCCCCCTTCTCCTAATTGCTTACTCATATACTTTAATTTTCAGTTTTTTTTTCTCGAGAATCTCTCCGAACGGGAAGAGAGTTTTGTCGGGGATGAATAGTATGAACTTGTTGCCTCCATCCCTTGGGCCGACGATTAGGAGGCGCCGAGTATGGTGGGAAACTTGGAGGAGGCGTTGGTGAAGGTGTTGGCTTCGAGATGTGGCAGCAACAGATTAGCAATGCGCAAACAAAGCTTTGATGCTGCAATAGCAGTTGTTGCTCTCCAGAGGCTCGTCATTGCCAATGGGTATTGGATCAACAAAATTTGAATTGTATTAAGAGGGATTTCTAGGGTTTCTTTTTATCCCATGAATTTGGGAATTTACACTCAATAGACATTCAATTTCAGCACTCAATTTTGCAATTTTGCCTTCATTAAATTATTAAACAAAAAAAAATTACAATAATTCACCTGAATAACATATTAAAGTTCATAAAATTTCAATCTCGTATCATTTTAATATTAATTTTATTGCTCAAAGTATTTTTTATTTAGTCTGTAATATTTTTTACGAAAGTTCACGGGAAAAAATCATCAATACATAATACAAAACTATAAGATAAAAATTCTAGTTGAGCATTAATTTTATAAAATTAAGTTTTTGAACTATTTTTAACTAAAATCTATTAATATATATATATATATATATATATATATTTGAAGGGTGTGTTTTGATCAAAAGTGATCAATTTTCACTAAATTCTCAATTCTTAGAATTTTTTGAATTTTTTTTAATTGTAAAAATTTTCTATTTGGTAGGTAGGCATTAATGACATATTATAATTTTCAAAGCATTTGACATGTTTAAATTACATCCCTTGTTTATTATTATATTTTGTGATGTTGAGAATATTTATTCTGATATATATATAAATTCCACTACCCCACATATATATTTTTAGTGCACATTATATATCTATTTTATTTTATAATTTAATTAAATTTTTACACTGCATTTTAATTATTTTTCTTTAATACGAAGAAAACTTCACTTCATTTCATTATTTTAATTAAAAAATATAATTACTAATTAACTTTTATTTACATTTACTAATGTTATATGATATCTTTGATTTTAGTTCTAACACCTAGATTTTCTCATATAATTAATGTATCTTCAATGTCAGATTTAAAAAAATATAATAATTGACTTTATATATATATATATGTATCAATATTAATTTTTTTTAAATTTATAATATTCGGTATGATCATCTTTATTCTAGCTCAACGCGTACTTTTAAAATTGGAATAATTTTTTAGTTGAACATATCTATTATCTATTATCTCTTATTATTTATATTTGACCTCAATACTTCAATTTTGACCATTGTTCAATTGTTCTATTATATATAATTGAGGGGTTACTAAAAACTATTAAAATTACTGATTTGACCAAAAAAATTTAAAGAGAATAAATGAAATAAAGGTAAATTTGGATATTTAAAAATTAGTACAACAAAAGGTTTTTTTTATAATAGTATAAATAGATAATCTGCTATTAAAAAAATGTGTTAATTACACTTAAATCCCTTTCTGAAAATATAAAACTAGGCTTTCTACCAAAAAAGTTTTCAAAGTACATTTATATTTTTTGTGTAATACTCTCAACATCTCATTCCATGGCACTATAGATACCATGAGATTTCCTATTAATGATGTTGCATATCATAATCACTCATTTATTATATTTTTTATACATATTCTTTTTATTATATCAAAATAAAAAAAAATAGGGATGACACTTAAAAGGGAAATAAAAAAATTTGTATTTAAAATTTTTAAAACTGACTTATCGTCATCAAGAATCAAAAACTAACTATGTGAAACTCAATATGTGGGTCAATATCAGGACGGATCCAGAAATGAACTCGTTCTGATGGGACGAAAATACTGTTACATTGTATTTATCTATATATATATTTAGTTTAGCTTACTTGCACCATAATCCATTTTAATAAATTAAAAGGTCTTCAAGCTTTTGTATTTATATATTATTTTAAAAAAAATAATCTCAATTAAAGTTATCCAGAAAGATTGATGGTTTGGGATAGATGTCAACTTGTAATAGATAGGATCATAGGACTGGAGCATGGTCCCATGACGAAGAAAATCAGTTCCTATACCGTACACTGCCCTAGATTATGACGTGTCACCTGTTGATTGGATAGTTTCATTTAATGCCCTCGTTGACCAAATTTACACATGTTTCAATTCAAGGTGAAATAAACTACAACTAAAAGGGTCTCATTGAAAACGGTCAAATACATATTATTTATTGAATTCGAAATCTAAATTTTTTAAATTATCAGATACTAATATAAAAATTATTATGTAAGTATACTCACAATTATCTCATTTAACCATTTTGTATTTATAATTTTATAGTACATATATCGTGCGCTATAGAAAAAAATTTATACAGCATTCGATCGAATAATATGATAGAATAAATTCATTGTATTTGTTTAGACAATAATCAATTTTATTTCACATTGTTTGAGCTAACTTGTAAGCATTATTACATTTATATTCTTGCTATAGGGACTTGGATTTTTTTGTTGATACTTTGACAAAAGTAATTTTTGCAGTTAGCTAAAAAAAGTATTTTTGATCGTTCTATTTTTTTTTATTGAAAAAGTTTATGAAAGACTGCAAGCGCATTATGATTAAAATTTAGATAATATGTGTTTTGGAAAAATAAAAGTGCCATATTTGCTCCAAAAATAAAGTATGAAGGACTACATAGATTGACCGTATTGAACTAGAGGGGTTAAAAGTGAATAAACAAAAAGAGGAAGGACCAAAGAATAAATTGATCCGTATGTATACACACAAGTTTGATTCCTCAATCTTTTTGATGATTTTCAAACAAATTGAATATCATCCCTCAAAAAAAGCGGATTCCCTCCTAAAAGCATGAAAAAAAAAGAGGGTAAATCATATTTACCTTATAAGATTAGGTTAAAGTACATAAATGCCTCTTATTTATTGTAAAATTATAGTTATACCCCATGAATTTATAATTATAATTAGAACGACACCATTTATTAAAAGAAAAAACTTACATAGACACCCCCTAAAAAATATTATATTAACACCTCAGGAGGTATAGCTGTACAAAAGTTAGAAGGACACCCCTTGAAACTATTACACTAACAACTTGTAGAGTGTATAGCTATAATTTTATAAAAAAAATAGGAAATAGTTTACCAGGACTAAACTCAGCCTGCAGCCTAGTTTAACACACACAGCGCAACGCGTATAAATCCTAGGCTTTTAACATATGCTTTTTTCTCAACACATGCATCCCTCGAATGCACATTCACCATAATGGCCTAACATAAAGCAAAACTGCAAAGGGCAGTGGCCATATATTCAGTCATGTGGTGGTAGAGAGAAAATTCCACCAAAAAGTCGCAGACGTTGCAAGTACAGATTTTCCAGATATGCCAACGCTGCCTGCTCACTGCATGCTCATCACACACACCACCACCACCATTACCTCCTCTGCCTTTTGTCATTATTCTTCAAGAACACACATTTCATCAATACATATGTGAGAGGACAAGACACAAAAGAGAGACGCCTAACCCACACTTTTTCACACAGTGGGCGTGTATTGATGAAGAGGGAAGATGGTCAGGGGGGGCTTCTCACCACAATCTAAGGGATGAAAAGGAGAGTTGTTATTAATAATGAGCAAGTACGAAAACAACAACAGCCTTATTAACATAAATTGTTTTGATTCAGCAGATGATTTCAGAGGGCAAAGGTTATAAGGGACTGTCTCTGTCCCCCTTTGTCTTTCTTTTCCTCCTTGCCCTGATGACCATCTGACTTTTCTTTGTACTTTGCCTGCTCTCACCTTGCCAAGGAATACTATTTCTTAAATGTCTCCCTATGGATTCAAACACAGCCCCCCCCCCCCCACCCCCCTTCCCCCTCCTGCCACAAGGGTTTTAACTTCTTGTGTGGAGCCAGGTATGACTCATATATATATTTAGAGCTGTGAGAAATTATCGCCTGGTTTTTATGATACCGCGCCGAGGGTATTCTGTGTCATTTTACTTAAGAGTTCTATTTTTTTTCTCTTTTGTTTTGTTTTATAATGAAATGTTATGTTGGGTTAAACCAATTATGATTATGTGATGCTGGTATATGTCCCACATAAATTGCAGACGAGGAGTTTGAATGAGTTTTTAATTAAGTACTTCTAATTTCATCGATAATACTTCGCGTAATGGCATATCAAGCATATTATCATATGTTGCATCATGGTGCTGGTATGCATCATGAGGCTATCTCAAGCTTGGTTTAGGGCCAGATGGTGTTGGCATGCATCACGTGTCCATCCCACATCAATTGAAAGTAAAGAATTTAGGTGGCTTTTAAGCCCTAAAACCTCATATTTATGGCAACGTGACATTATCAAGAATAAACACATATTCTAATCCAACCGACACAATAGGTTTACTGAATAAAGTAACATCAACTTATGGTCAGACATTATCTATATTGGATAAAGCAATATCGACTCGTTATCATTCAACACTAGCCAATTCTACATCCCTATATAGTGATAAGCTCTATATTTTCAATAAAATTCCATTTTTGTTGGATCAAGCATTATGATGAGACATTGTCAAATTATAATAAATATATTTATATATGGTAGTGTGTTCTATATAGTCACTAAAATTTGAACTTTTATTATTAAAGTGGAGGATTATGAAATTCACTACTAAACAACCATGTTACTGGTAAGTCAAAGTAGAGTTCTAAGTTATACCTCCTTTTATCATCAAACTATGGAAGCATCTAAAGGGTAAGATAGCCCTCTCACAGACATTGCAATGCACCTAATTAAACATACCCCCCATAGTCTTGATTTGCTTGCACCTCTTAATGATGCATATGACACCTTATATAAATTGTTAGGATAATTATAATTATACTCTTGATTTATGATTTATTTATATAAATTATTTTTATTTTTTATGTAATTATAAAAATTGTTCTTGGCAATCAAATAATAAGGATAGTTTGTGTATTATTATCATTGTTTTTAGGGGTATATGTGTAATTTTTTTATAAAAAAAAAAGATTGTTTATGCAAATAATATTGATGATTTTGATGGGTATATGTGTAATTTTTTTAAAAATATATATATAAGGGATTCATATAAATAGACCATAGGTTAGAGGGTATAGATATAATTATTTCCCAAATTCATATTGGGGATTGGAGGAGTTCAAACATAAATATGATTAGGTATTTGTAAGGGATAATTTTACCATCCTCCCCTAAAATTTATTGTAATTACACGTAAATTTCTTGTAGTTTGAAAAATTACATCTAGTACCATTGACGGAAAAATCTCATTTTTAGTCTCATAAATTAGGCCATGATCAATTTTGGTCACATTCATTACAAAAATTTCAATTTCAGGACAGTATCTTTTGATTTGTCTTAATTTTGGTCCCACCGTCAATTATTTGACAGAAAACGTTAAAGTGGTCACATGCTTCTCACGTGGCATATCAACTAATGCGTATTTGGGGGTAAATTTACACTAGGCAAGACGGAAAAGAGGAAAAATTAGAAATTAGGGTTCCATCATCTTGTCTCTTCTCTTGCAATCGAAATCCAGTTTCAATCTTTGAAAAGATGGTGTCAAGTGATGCAACTTCTACAATCAGAACTTTAATGTGTTATGTGGTAAGAAAGCATGTCTAAGAACCTCATTGACAAACTCAAATCTGGGAAGAAGATTTCATGATTGTGATGATATTGCAAGTGGATGTGGATATTTTGTATGGGAAGACCCTCCAATTTGCACAAGGGCAAAGAAGATCATACCTAGGCTCCTTCGCAAGTTGAACAAAATGGAAGAAGAATTCTCTGAAATGAGGAAAAAGGTGAATTTATTGATATTAACAAATAAATTGAATGAAAATCCATATGTAGTCACAATTGACTTTTTTACTAACTTATTGCAGGTCATACAAATATTTTCTTAATCCAACTACCTTTATACATTTTCGCACGTTAATGCATGTCACTACAAAAATAATTATTGTTCCCTAACTATAAATCACCATGGTTTAATTTAAAAATCATAGTAAATCTATTATTTACCACAATCAAATAAAATCGATGCCAAAATTTAACTGTTGACCACGATTCTTCTACATTTGCTATGGTTTTAGCTCTAACCAAAATATTTGCTATAATTTTTAACTGTAGCAAATATTTTCGCATTGCTTGTGGAAACAACAGCTAATAGCAGTTGCACTGTCATGGTTAATTAGTATTTTATGATTTTTTATTTTTAATCATGGTAATTAACCATAATGAAATTTCATTTAGTGTGTGAAGAGAAAAATGAATTTGCCACTTGAATTTTTTTAGGAATTTATTTATAACGTTAATTCGAGGGCTTAACGTTTGTAATTTTGAATTAAATGCTACAATTTATTGTCCACCTTCGACGAATGATTCGATCTCTGCCTTGAATGTTTTGAATATTCTTGAGCTCAAGAAGCTTCCTAAAGAGAATTATTTGGCCTTTTTATTTTGCTCCATCATTCGTTCTCTATGCCCATGTGTGTGTCTTGAATAAGTTTCAAGAATCCCTTTATATAGGTATCGAAGAGGTAGAATTGTGATATACTTGAACACCTTTTGTATAATCTCTTTATAATTTAATTTAAAAAGATACATATTATGTATTTAGAATGGTATGGTTAGTTAATTTGACATTATCTTTTTAATATTTATAAAAAAGATAAATATTAAATTATTTATGTTGATTTGACTTGAGGTTACATATAGTTGCTCCACGTGTCATTGGCTTGGTTTAAATTTCACTGTGAAATATGATTTGATTGACCCACTTCAATATTCATACTTGTCAGCCGTTAATTTGATGTCGAAAATATATATTTTAATATTAATTAAATTAACTATTTACATCTAAATTAATTCAATAAATTTAAAATATAAATAAAACATATTATAATTAATAATTAATATATATTATTTGATATTTATCACCATTTAATTGAATACAAATTTAATTTATCTACTCACCCCAAGTATGTACAAAGATGACTCCATCTACTTTATCTAGGAAAAAAATTTATATGTAACGTGTATATATTAAATTTTATCAAAAATTCAAAATTTAGAATAAAAAAATCAATTCAGCTATGCACCAAGAGAATGTTGCCAACATTAGAAGAAATTTAATATTTAACTATGGCTAATTAATATGGTTAAAAATAAATAATCGTAATAAATAATTATTAACCACAATCACACAATAGTTGTTGGCAGAAGTTTTTGCGAGTGTGGTAAAAATATTTGGTATGACTCACAGTGATGACAAAATAGTTTTCATTTTGAATAATTTAAATTTCTATATTAACTTTTGTTTAATAATATTTAATAATAATTATTTACAATAATTTTAATCCATAGTCAATAATAATTTTTTTGCCGGTACAAACACATGACTTCACTGTAATGAATAAACAAATAAGAAAAAAGTAGAATATTTTTTTTTTCAAATGCTGTCAAACATCATAGTATTATAAATGTGCTACATTAAATTCTTGTTAGGTTTGGGATGAATAGAATTATTGCAGCAAGGACAAGATTTACTTGTAAGATCATTTCCAAGCATTGAGTCATGCACAGCTTTCAGCAGAACACACAGAAGTACCCTCAGACTCAGAGGGAGCCAATACAACAGTGGACTACTGCTACAGTTCAGTAGCAGAGGCATCCATACACCAAAAAGCTACCACATTCGTATTCGGTTATTCCCATGCCGGATCTTCCAAGGACACCAAAATCTAATCTTATTACAACCAATTTTAATTTTCTCATAATATAATTTTCAAGAATTTAAGTAATTAAGTTGTCGGTACTGATAATTAGTGACATATTTATAATGACATGTTAGTAATAACATAAATACGATATAATCATAGTCATTGTCATGACGGGCTTGTCACTACACGTGTGTCAATATTGATAGTCAGTAGTGAGAAGTTTAGGATAATTTTGTTATTAATGATGTGTTAGCCAGGTGGTTATGTTTGAAGTTTCACGAAAAAGTTCGAGTCTCATCATACGTTTGGTTATTTATCTTTCTAATGTGAGTTTATTGCAATAGATTAGTTTATTGATCGAATCGATGTATTTTTGTAATCACTATTTTTATAAACTTATAAAAATTATTATTGTAATGACAAAATAAGAACTCTTGTAAGTTTTATACATATAATTAGTGTCAGTTTTAATATCATCACTTAATTTTGTTTTCTAAAATTTTATTTTTAGTGTCTGAAAGCAAATGAAATCTTTAGAAAAGGGACTTTCTGGGAAATAAGAAATTAAAAAGAAAACCTTGTCAGTAGTCACCTTTAACCCCTACCCCCCCCCCCCCCCACCAAACCTCCAAGTGTCACAAGGATAAAGTTCTAAGGCAAATTGGTGGTGTGTTTGTATAGGTTTTCAAGTTGGAAACAAATGGATCCTGATGCCTTCTCAGCAAGCTTCTTCAAGTGGGACCCAAGAACCACTCTGCCCCCGCCAAACAGGCTGCTGGAGGCGGTGGCGCCACCACCTCCGCCGCCTCCTCCTGCCTACTCCGTCAGGCCCAGAGAGCTTGGAGGTTTGGAGGAGCTGTTCCAAGCTTATGGGATCAGATACTTCACTGCTGCCAAAATAGCTGAGCTTGGATTCACGGTGAACACACTCTTGGACATGAGGGATGAAGAGCTTGACGAGATGATGAACAGCCTTTGTCAGATTTTCCGGTGGGACCTCCTTGTTGGGGAGAGATACGGCATCAAAGCCGCCGTCAGAGCAGAGCGGCGCCGCCTCGATGAGGAGGAAGCACGGCGGCGCCACCTCCTCTCTGGCGACACCACACATGCCCTTGACGCACTGTCTCAAGAAGGTTAGCATCTGTAGTACGTAATGAACTGCATGCATGACAACAAGAATAGGATTATCCACTAATGATAAAATTAATAAAAATACATTTTTTACATGAAGTCATGATTAACATATATATATATATATATATATTGCCATGTTAAAATTCGTAAGTAGGGTTGTCAGAGGAGCCGGTGCAGCAGGAGAAGGAGGCGGCGGGGAGTGGCGGGGGAGGGGTGTGGGAGATGGTCGTGGCGGCGGGTGGAAGGAAACAGCGGAGGAGGAAGAATTACAAGGGCCGGTCTAGAATGGCTTCGATGGAGGAGGAGGATGACGACGATGATGAGAATGAGGGAGCGGAGGATGACGAGAATTGCGGCGGAGGGGGAAGCGAGCGGCAGAGGGAGCACCCGTTCATCGTGACGGAGCCAGGGGAGGTGGCGCGTGGGAAGAAGAACGGCCTTGATTATCTCTTCCATCTCTATGAGCAGTGCCGTGAGTTCTTGATCCAAGTCCAGAGCATAGCCAAGGAGAGAGGAGAAAAATGTCCCACCAAGGTCAGTTCAGCAAAAATCATTGTTATATATTTAAATAAAATACTTCCATTTTCTATAATTTCCTAAACATTTAGAAAAAAGATAAATATGTATCTATATATATATATATATTATTTTCTAATAACTCAAATGTCACATTTAATTAATAACTAATAATATCCACGTCAAAAAAAACATAGAGCGAAAATGTATCAAGTGCATCAACGATAATATTAGACGGCATAAATTCAGAGAGTGTCAATAGAATCAAGACATGATTTTTTTTGACTATGTGTTTCACTATTTTATTAGTATTTCATATACATACCAAAATGTGTTTTGTAATATATTTTTTTTGTAATAATCTCTATATGTGTTGCTTGTTTTTCTAGTCCTTTGGTGCACTTTTAGGCAGTGTAAGAACATAGAAAACAGTTGGATTGGAAAGAGAGGGAAGGGAAGTGTGGCGATGATGTTCATGGGGGTGGGGGTGGGGGTGGGAGTGTTGTTATAGTGGTAATGATGGTGGTGGTGGATGTGTGAGTGTCCGAACCGTACAACATGGAGCAGCTGAAAGTAGCTGGGCCTGTGTGGTTGGGGTGCGAGCTGTCCACATGAGAACTCGACAGCTTGTGTACGGTTTTCTGGGCCTCTCTGCAAATCCAAAAGGGCCCCAAAGAATCACCCCCACCCACATCCACACCCTATTTCTCCCTTCATCTTTCCCCCTCTCAACATTTGTTGCAGAAACTAACAATCATTCTCAAATCTTGCTTTCAATATTCTCTCTCTCCTTCTCTCTCTCTCTCTCTATATATATATATACATATATACGTATATATATGTTTCTGGGGTGGGGGGGGGGGGGGGGGGTAGAGTAGAGTCAATTGAAGTGAGTAAATATTCTTTGAACGTGGAATCTTGCAGTTTCTTTTTCTTTTCTGAACAAAAATCTAAGTTTTCTCATGCACTATGAGTTACAAAGGTGGTTGGAAGTTGTCAAATCAATGAGTGATACAAAATACTGTTACTGCTAGTTTTAGTACAAGACATGTCTTATGTTTCGAACTAGTCTAGGATTTTCTTTTCGTGCTCATATTTCTCCTACAGTAATGATACATAAATTTGAATTTACTCTTGACCAGTGGTATATAAATCAGTTACTTTTAATTGGACAGTTCTCAGTTTGATCATATTCAATAGGTTAACACGAGAGACTCATCTCTAAGGACAAAGTTTATAACATAACAAACTCTATCAAGTTTAGTTCTTGTAGATTGCTGCACCCTGACGCACAATATGAATGATTGACACATATCCTCTTTTTTTAGAATTCACGAGCATGTGTCATCCGTACGTCCAAACATCGTGCAAACATGTATCTGATGCAATTTCATGTTCGTCTAGGTGACAAACCAAGTGTTCAGGTATGCAAAAAAGGCAGGGGCCAACTACATCAACAAGCCCAAGATGCGGCACTATGTGCATTGCTACGCCCTGCACTGCCTTGATGAGGAGACGTCCAATGCTCTGAGGCGGGCTTTCAAGGAGAGAGGAGAGAATGTCGGGGCATGGAGGCAAGCATGTTACAAGCCCTTGGTGGCCATAGCAGCAAGACAGGGATGGGACATTGATGCCATCTTCAATGCTCATCCCCACCTCTCCATTTGGTACGTCCCCACAAAGCTCCGCCAGCTCTGCCATGCCGAGAGGAGCAGTGCCGCTGCCTCCAGCTCCATCACTGGTGGCGGGGCTGATCATTTGCCATTCTAATGTACGTGTGTATGTTTGAGTTGTAAGCTCTAGTTTACTTGTGATCTATGAGAGATGGTAGTTCCTTTCAATTTGCCCAGTGTAAAGGTAACTTAACCTTTTAGTCGTGGTAGTAGTACTAGTACTGTTTTGACCTATTATGTTTGTCCACCACAGCTAAGTCATGACTAATATCATGCTCGCCTTACACATGCGCGAGAACATACAGAAACCCTTTTGGTTTCTACATCTAGGCACCAATCTCAAATTCTAATGGATATGAAATCACTTTGCAAAATTTATAATGAAACAAATAATGTCCAAACACTTGCAGAAACGACATACAGTGATATGGAGTATATTTCTTGATTCTGAGTCTCGCCAGTTTTCCTGATTAAATATGTAAATGAAGTTTGAACGGCGACATCAACAAGGAAGTGTGGTAAGCCAATCTGAGATCGAGACTCTGCTGGTCAAGAGGAATGAGTCGGGTATCTCCACAATACATCAGCCCATGTGCTCACCCCATCAGTAACCTCCTTAACCACAGATGCCACCTCGTCTACGTTAACACGAATTTGCTGCTTGCTATCTCTTTCTCGGACAGTCACTGAGGATGTAGAATCAACTGTAATTGCGAAGGGAACTCCAAGTTCATCAGTTCTTGCATATCTCTTTCCTATTGAGGTGCCTGCAAAAATATAACACATGAATTGATGGTATTATTATGCCTGATGTTTTATGTCAACTCTCATGCATCAGATGATCCATATGGAGGTCTTCTATTTCCTTTACGGGGGAAACAACTTCAATTTATCATCCTATTTTCATCTGCTGACAATCTCTAACGCTTGATGACTCCAAAAGCTTTTCAAAGTGTTTCCATTACCTATTCCACTAGCAAAATAGTTTTCTTCTTCACGATAGTAATTAAGTTTCATTACTTATTTCAAGCCCTTGTTAGCATCCTTTTCGTCTTGAACGCTAAAGTTTCACTCAACGAAGATAATCAGCAAAAGAACAGATAAAGGTATAGAAAACCGAAAGTTCTTAAAGCACAAATTTCTCGAGAACTAATAAAACAAGTTGGCCATCCAGGAACAAGTTTAAGGTATTTAACAGAAACAGTAAACTGCAATCTGACCTATATAACAAAAGTAGCCAAGTGATCCAGTTAGCCTAAACTGAAAAATTGCAAAGGTCCAACACCGACAGCACCCATTTGGAAATATGGCCAAGATGAGGAAAAGGGTAAAAGAAAATGGGTACACTAGCTAGTACCTAGCCAAGTGATCCAGTTAGCCTAAACTGAAAAATTCCAAAGGTCCAACACTGAAGGCATCCATTTGGAAATATGGCCAAGATGAGGAAAAGGGTAAAAGAAAATGGGTACACTAGCTAGTACCTAGCCTACTCAAATATTTTATAAGGTAGATGAAATCCCCGAGGTGCATACCTGTTATATCGATTTTGTAGGAGATCCCAACAGTGGTCAATGCTCTGGCAATATTTCTGGCAACTTCCTCATATTGTTGATTCTGAACCAGAGGAAATACAGTGCATTTGATTGGAGCTACTAGTGGTGGAAAGCGGAAGACATTCAATTGTTCATCCCCATCTTTACTAGGCCTTGTATAAAACGAATGCTCATATAGGCAGTATATGATCCTTCCAATACCAAACGATGGTTCAATCACAGATGGTGTGAAAACCCTTTGATGTTCCTTTTTCTTCTCTTTGGAGATCGAGACCATGTTACTCTTTATGGTCACAACTTTGTCCAGGGTACAAACACGAAACTCTGCCTCACCCTTGGTTTCCAAGGTTGCTTTCATCTCCATGGCTTCCTCTTCCCCCATAGCCTGTTTACAAGCAAGAACCCAGAAAATTTCATAATTTTTGAAAAATCTATAGTTGAGTATTATTGATAATTAATCGCTATTCTGAATAAGAGCAAACCAAATCCTAAGAGGATGGTAAAAAAACAAGTTAACAGTATGTGCCGCCAATCTTAAAAAGCAATGTTATATCCTCTCAAGAGTGAAAATGGCTACTTGTCAACAGGGAGAAATCAAACATTCGAATATCTCTCAGCATAGAAAAATCAAGGGTAGAAAGAAATGGAAGCAACAAGTGAAAACGACACTCTCCAAGTGCATAGAAATGGACTGACAAATACATTATAGTAGTTGCATACCTCTAAAGCTTCAACCACCATCCTTTGGTTACCCTTAAAAGCAAGACCCAGCTCTTTTTTCACTGGAGCAATAACAAGTTTCTGAAAGAGACCAAACAACATTCTGTGTAAGGTTTAACCATTAAGCATGTAGTAAGAGCCATCAGACTGTCAGACTTCCAGTGGTGAAGGAGAGAGAAAGAGAGGGAGGGAGGAATAAACAGAGTCAATGACATGATACTTCAGGAGTACTGCCCCCAGTTATGGAGATCACAACACTCACAAATTGATGACAACAACCCCAGTGATTAAACACAAGTATGGGCATATTCACAAGGCGTGATGTCTTCAATATTGTACGTTATCTTGATGTCAACTAGGAGCGTGCTCAGAGTAGCATGAAATAAGCTGAGGAGGAAAGAAGCTGATACCTCTACTTCTCTTGGTTCTGGATATTTTTCATGTGCCACCAGGGGAACACCACTTTTATCCTGCAAATAGTGAATCAGGACTAGGTCATAAAATCGACTTTAGCATCTACCGTCGACAACTATTCATGTGCTCTCACCAAAACCTAGTCAAACGGTTCAACCAAAAACTATAATCACCAATATCACTTGAGTAAAAATAGATTGACATGAACCAAAGTACAAGGACGTCATTGCAACTTGTCCCCTTTGACAGATTGTATATGCAAATTCACCAGAACTTACAGTATGCGCGTGTAAATCATATGCCGATCTATCTGCAATACCAACACACTCAATCCAACCGTATGAGCATTCAATTTCAGCATCCCAACAATCTGCTGCATAGTGTGCCATCTCATTTGCCAGATGTTGGCGGAATCGCAGGCGGTCTTTGTCAATCCCAAGTTCGGTTAAGAACAAGTATACTCGCCCTATGAAATAACCCAGTGTTTCATTATTGACGATTCCCTGCGCCACACAGATTTATGAATTATTGTTAAAATAGAGAACAAAATCCCAGGGAGGAGACAGGAAGAAACTAGATGACAGACATCCAATAAACCAACCTGAGTAACTGCTTCTCCGATAGGAATTCTCCTTGCTGCTTGTCCAGACACCTGATCTTCTCTTGGGAACATCAAAAATTCCAAACTTGCAACTTCAGAGAATTTTGGATGAGATTTGTCATCAGGATCTACAAAGTGTTCGATCTCTGCCAGCGTAAATTCACGAACCCTTAAAAGACCTTGCCGTGGAGAGATCTGCAAAGTTCATACATGTCATAAAACACACATGTAGCTCAATGTGCGGAAAAGATCTAATATGCATAGCACATGCATTTGGGAGCTTGTAGATTACTCTCATTTCATATAAATAAATAATCTCAGACAGAACTCTGCAACGAGCTAGAAATTTCCATAGGACCAAAACTGTCATTTATGCTTACTAGATAAAATATTCATCCACTGTTCCAATTCTGCCTTTTAGATTGTCATTTGTCAAACTTAACCTATTCTTCATGTGCTCTGAGGGAATCTTTGTGGCCACAGGAAGAAGCTAATACATTGTCAAAAATTTTTTAGGCATTCAACACTCAGATAGTCGGAGGAAACTTTTCCACGCAAACCTTTTGGCTCTTTTCCATGTGCAGAGATTTTTTCTTGGTGCCCCAGGGATTCAAAGTAAAGTACTTATAAAATGCTATGTCCTTGTGTAGTTCAACATGTACCATAGTTTCTGTAAGAGAATTAATCTCAGTTTCCTTGATAATTGCTGCAAATGCTACCATTTTCACACCCAAACCAAATAGATTGGGTATATATTAATATCGAACATATCTTCCAAATTAGAAATAAAAAACCACTTTTGTCCTATCCTCAACATCTACATTGTTCAAGTCCCTATTGATTATACAACTAGCGTTCACATAATTTTGGTATTCTATATTATAACAAAACCTTATCTGAGAAAACTCAAAAATGCATGCAAAAATAGCAGTTTTTATGGTAGTATAGGAGACCTCATTCCGAAAAGCTTGACCAATCTGTGCAGCTGCAAAAGGAAGCTTGTTGCCATTATAGTAGTACAAGTCCTTAAAGTTCACGAAAATGCCTTGAGCTGTCTCAGGGCGCATGTATCTGCAGAATATTAGATTTCAAAAAGAATTGAAGAAACAAAAAAAGGAATCAGATATAGAAAACCATTAAGCCATGCAAGAGGAAATTAGTTCAAGAATAATAACATATCCTCACCCAGGGCTCAAGCCAGATGGCCCAATTGATGTCTGAAACATTAGATTGAAAGGATAGGGGTCTGAGAGACTGTTCTTTGTATCTGGAGCGGTAATTCCATAACCCTTTATTTTAGCACCCAGCTCTTCAGCAGAGAGGTCATCCAACACAGCAAGCACATGCCTGAGTTCTGCTGCCTTCTCAGCGCTAAGATTAGGGTCTTTCTCAAGCTTGTCTTTGCAATAATCCTTGAGCAAATGGTCTGCCCGATAACATGTTCCGGTCTTTTCATCTTTAACCATAAGGTCCGTAAACTTATCAACATGACCCGATGCTTTCAGCACAATCTCTGGTGTAACACAAGGGCAATCAACTTCCAACATGTTCTCTTCAAGAACGAAATGCTGAAACATCAAAACAAATGTTTAGCAAAAAGTCCCTGGTTTACATGGAAAGAAAGGACAGGAAAAATAAAAGGAAATACATTGAAAAAGCATAAAAAAAATGTACCAGTACACATATAGAAAAAGAGTAAAGAATTTTAATTACATAACAAAAGTATTACAATTATAAAATAAAGTCAGTTAGTTTCAGTAACCCTCTTTAACAGCATCCAGAAACCACATACAAAGGTTAACATATCTGAGCAAAAGATTCAATAATTCTACATAAAGTCATCACAACCATCAGAATCACTAGATTGACAACTAAGAAGAATTATCAGCCAAAACTTTGTTCTTGCATGCAAAAGATCTCTGTCGCTGCAGCCCACCCTTGTACTACTGATAACTCGCTCAAACAAGATACCGTTCCAAGAAACATTTACCTTAAGTATCAAAATCACAGAAACCAAACCACGGCTTCACAAAGGAAACCCATTAGTAAAACCACCAAAACTAGATCAACAAACAAACTAACAACACTACCCAGCAATTACAAGCACCACTCAGAACTGAATACATAATTTCATCCAATTACCAACAAAAGCCACCAAAAGAACTCCAATCCAAATTCGGGGCTCTATTAAAATTAACAATAGCAAAAACCGAAATGTATAAACCTGACGCCAGAAGGCGAGCACGTTGGACTTGACCGCGCATCCGGGTGGCCCATAATCGTAAAGCCCAGCAACCCCGCGGTAGATCTTGAAGGATGGGATGTAAAACAAACGGCGTTCAAGGGTGTTAACGACAGCTTGCCGGAACGCCTCCCTGTTGTGGGCTTCTTGCGCGGCGTCCATTTCTATGCACACACAGTAGAATTCCCGAAGCCCTAGAAAGCTGGGAATTTATAGTCCTAGCGAGTGGAATTGGATTGTAGACAGTAATAGTGGTAGTTTACATTTATCCATCCGCAGATTTTTGTATTGAAGTGTGGGGACAAAGAAGGAGAAAAATATCAGCAGGAGATTCTTTTTTCTATATTTTTGGGTTCAAAGTCCAGTCCAGCGTGCTCATGTTGTGTGGTCTTATTTCACTTTGGATCTTCTTTTAGCTTTATTTTGAGAAAAAGAGTTGAAAAAAGAGAGAAAAGAATTTTTCCTTTGCTTTTTTCCCCCTGATATTTTTATGAAATTTAAAATTTTGAATATTACTTGGAACCCATAATTTAAATTTAAAACAAAAAAATTATCAAATTTGAAAATTGTGTTAAAAAAAATAATAATTACATTTACACCCCTATTTTTTGCATAATTTAGAAACCATTCATAACATCTAAGAAGTAGGGTTAATTTGAGTAGTATTGTTGGCATTTTCTGAGGTGTATGTATAATTTTTTTAAAAGTAGGGATTATTTATGTAAATGATGTCAATATTTTTAGTGGGTTTGGACCAACTATTATCATATCTTGATATCAAATACATAAAAAGCCGGAATAACAATATGAAACAATTCAAGAAATTATGAGAATTGTGTTTGCATAAGTTGGATGAAGAACAAAAAGTTTTCAATTGATCCTTACTATTCATGTTGTTGTTAACTTTAGAGTTTGGATTTTAGACCTATCTTCATTCACATCTCTTATCTTTAAAGAGGACATCTCACATATTAAAATGTTATTTTTATTAATAATAATAGATGACAGTTACATCACAATAATAAATTATGTTAGTCATAAATGAACGATGGGAGTGATAGGCGTTATTCTTCTTTGGTTATTATTTGTTCAAATGAAATTATCAGTTTAGAAACTAAGTACCGATTCGTTGTTGAACTTAATAGGGGTGAAATAGTAACACTCCTCCAAAAGATGGATTCGCCCTTAAAAAATAAAAGTACGATTAGATCAGATTAAGATTTGCATATTTTTTACACAATTTATTTTTGTAGCAGTTGATCGTTCAATCATCTCAATACTTAATTTGCCACGTAGATTGAACTTTTTTCCAATACACAGACCCTCTTACAAATGTTAGCAGTCACCAATTTCAAGTATTCGTCTTTATAATATTTATTGAGTTCTAACTTTTTGACATACTACCAAACTAATTTAAGTACCAGACAGTTATTCTTGAGGCCCATCACAACGAGTCTAACGACTATATACTTAGGTACCCCTATATTCTAGATCGATGTTCTCGTAAGTCTTTACCTCTTTCATTCTCCCTTTTCTTCTCATTTCTTGTGTTTGTGCTTATTTTGTGCTCTTTTTATGCTATTGTGCATATTTTTTCAAATTCTAATATTGGAAATAATATTGGTGAGTCCTTGAAGAACCTAACCATAATTTGAGTGTATTTGCAGCTTATCTTCATAAAAGGGCTCTTCTGAAACTTTGAGATCAATTTCTTAATCTAGTTTGATTGAAATCTTACTTTATATATATAAAGAACAAATAAAACTTAGATCATAAATTACAATAGAATAAAATATTAATATTATGTTTGGATGTATATTTTGAGTGCTTTCGTTTATTTGTTGAGATAAAGAGAGAAAAATATAGATAAATAGGCATGTTTAGATTTATTTTTAGAAATAACTCAAAGTATGGTTTTGTATTTTTTTTCCTTTTTTGAACAAAAATTACTGTTTATCGTCAAATCATATATCCTATATATGCATTTAAATATGTATATATGATTTTGTTTGTCGGTAGGTTAAATTGTGTAGATTATTATAATTTTATTCTAACATAAAAATATTGAAAATGGACTGTCGGACTCTGGATATCACACTTCAATATGCTAAGAATTTGAAAAAGATGAACCTCATTTCGGAACGGCGCCGCAGCAGACTGCCTCACTTTTGATGTGAAGCTTATATATGTACAAGAGGGTGAGGGAGAAACCTATTATGCCAAGAGGGGACAAAACAATTAAAAAATAATCAAAAAAGAAAAAAAAATACATGAACAATAATGTTAATCCACCTTAAATAATAAAAAAATAGCCAAAAAAAAAAACAAAAATAAATTCACCAAACATTCCCTCCATTTTTGGACATTTTGGAGATGGCTCAGAGATTAATCCAAACATTTGATACGGAATCAAATCTACAATTATTCATTCATATTAGGTCATCTTTGAAACTCAATGGCAACATGTGAAGTCTTTTAATATGATGATTATGACAAATATTGTACTATATCATCCCCAACAATTTTTTAGTATATTATATATGGAAAAATCTTTCAACTTTTAAGTGGTAAGTATGTGCATGCACGTGCCAGAATATGTATATATGCAGGGTAAAATTGAACTATATGTTGCACATACAATTAAGAATTATGTGCAACTTTATAATTTCCAAAATCATTTTCTTAATGTGGGAATTTCAATTTTCTTCCGAGTTATTATGCTTAACAAGTTTTTTATATTAATTTTTGATCGATAAAGTTAAAAATATTACTGATGAAAAAATTAGAAATGACAAGAAAAGAAGCAAAATATAATATATAAGACATGAGTCTGTAAGTACTTTCTGTCACGAAATAAATAAATAATAGGATAAAGACGAATTAAATATATGATGAGATTATTTAATAAAATGTGTACGGTGATTAGTATTTGAATATGTTGAACAATGGATGAAATAATGTCATCAATCAAATTTGTTGTTTACTTGGTTGTATAATTTTAAATGATAGTACAAAATACTCAAATTACCTCCCAAATAGTCAAAATACCTTAATTACTTGTCCTTGAAAAGTAATAATATGATAAAAAAGGTTAAGAACTCGTATTTTTACACAATCGAGTTAGGTTTGACTCAAGCCGATGACCCATTTTTATGGCTTTTGATCGGACTTGGATCTTGCCATGTGGATTTATACATTTTCTAAATATGTAAAAGCTCTATAAATACTAAGTGTCATCAGTTCCAAAGGTACATTTTTAATAGCCATCTTCGATCTACTTCTAAATTACCATAATTGATTTAGGTATCAAAGAGTTGTTGTCGGGGGCTATCCTATCAAACCAAAACTATCTTAGGCATCCTGCATTCCAAATTGAGGTTCTTAATTAATCTAGTTTGATCTAAGTTTTTTTTTTCTTATCTAATAATTTTTTTTCCTCATATTAATTCTTGAATCATAAATTCTATATTTTGTGCTTAATAAAACTATGCTCATAATTTACCAACAATGCACGTATTGATGTCTGTACGTACAGTTTATTTGCACTAACCTACTTTATTTTAAAAATATACATACATTCATGTACACAAACGTAACTACATATGCTATAGATAACTATACATATCGGTTTGTATGCGTGTGTAGAATAATTATACAAACATACATAATAAAAAGTCACATAAATACACGGTATATGAAATTATACTATATTGACCAAATAATTAGATTTATAAAACTTTTACTACATAAATGAATGAGTGTGTAAGTTTCAATATTTACTAATTGCTTCTTTGCATGCATGTAGCACATTTTATTAGAAAATAATTAGTAAATTCAAGTTTCATATTATTTACTATATAGCCTCAAACATGAGAAAATAAATAAATAATGAAAGAAACATGTAGGACAGCCAACTAGAATTGTTGTCTGAAGGTGACCTTGACACCTACATCTTTCTATTTCAAGCCATAATATGTTAAAATGGGATTATTAATTCGATTGTATAAGATTTTTGTTATTTTTTAGAGTGTTTGTTTCTAAAAATTGATGAAAATCAGTATTTTTGTCAAGTTTAGGATCACAATTGTTTGATCCAATCTTTATAAAGTAGATATATCGAAACCTATATTTATTTTAGACTTTTGACAAAATATCACTTTTAAGAATAAACGATTAATTATCAAAGAGAAGCAAATAGAAGCATTTAACTACAAGAAAATAGGGTATCAAAGACGGAAATTTCCGTCTCTTAAAATATGATTTCCGTCTCTAAAATGAATCAGCAACGAAAAATCCATCTCCGCACTCTGTGGCTGAAAGCCCTGTGGCTAAATATTAGGGACGAAAGTATTCCGTCTCTAATTCTGAGACCGAATATTTCCATGGCTGATTCAGTCGAAAAACAAGAACAAAGTTTTAGAGTAACCCGTCTCTGATTCCATTAATAAAAAAAATATTTTCCATCTCTAATCCATCTCAAAAGATAAAGTATCACAAATATTATATGTGAAGTATTTGTTGTCGAATCTAATAGAGGTTAAATAGTAACCACCACCGACACCCCTCCCCTTCCCCCCAAAAAAAGAAAAGAGGATTTGAACATATGATCAAATAGGAAAATGATTTGCATATTTTTACACGGCTTATTTTTATGGTCGTTGATCTTCCAATCATCTCAATAATTGATTTGCCACATGAATTGTACTTTCCCAACACACCGACCCTCTTACAAATACTAGTATTCATCAATTTCAAGTATTTGTTTCTATAACATTTATTGAGTTCTAACTCTTCGACATACTACCAAACTAACTTAAATATTGGATGGTATTTTTGAGAACCACCGCAACAAATCTAACGATTTTATGTACTTACGTACCCTTATATTTTAGAATGTTGTTCTCGTTATCAGCCTCCTTGCCCAGCTCATTAACGATCTCAACCCGTATCAAAATTCATTATAATTAATTTTCATTTTGTAAGTCCTCATTCTTTTCTCCCTTCTCTTCCCATTTCTTGTGTTTGTGCTTAATTTGTGCTCTTTTTGTGCTAAATTTGTGATCTTTTTGTGCTATTGTACATGTTTTTTAAATTCTAATATTAGAAGTAATATTGGTAAGCCCTTGAATAACCCAACCATAATTTGAGTTATTCCATTTGCAGCTTATCTTCACAAATGGGCTCTTGTGAAATTTTGAGTTAATCTTCTTAACCTAGTTTGATTAAAGTCTTACCTATATAAAGAACAAATAAAACTGAAATAATAAATGACAGTAAAATAAAACATTAACACTATGTTTGAATCTATATTTTGAGTGCTATAATTTTTTTTGTGAAGATAGAGAGAGAAAAATAGATATAAGTACGTATGTTTGGATTTATTTTTTGAGATAATTTAAAATAGTTTAAAATATATATCGAATTTATGGTTTTGTTTTCTTCTTTTTGGAACAAATTTTGGAATAAAAATCATTATTCATTATAAAATCATGTCTCCTTTATATGTATTTATATATGTATATATGATTCTATTTGTAAATAGGTTGAATTGTATACATTATTAAAATTGTATTTAACATAAAATCATCGAAGATGAATTGTTGAACTCTGGACATCACACTTCAATATGCTAAGGATTTGAAGAAGGTCAACCTCACCAACCCCACGTGGCATTTCCTGATGAAGTTCACGGTAGAGTAGAACTGCCACACGATCGATGTGAAGCTTATATGCCAGATGATGAGGGAGAAACCTATTTTGCAGAGATGAGACAAAATAATAAAAAATTAAGCAAAAAAGTGTACGGAATAATAATTTCAGTGGACCTTAAATAATAGAAAATAGCACAAATTAAAGAGAAAAAAAATTCACCAAACATTCCCTCTATTTTGTGACATTTTGGAGATGGCCCAAAAATTAATCCTAACATTTTATACGATTGAAATGTACAAAAGTTCATATTAAGTCATCCACGAAACTTGATGATGACATGTGAAGTTTTTTTAATTTGATGATTATGACAAATCTTGTACTTTCATCCCCAACAATTTTTCAATAGATTATGGATACATTTTTCAACTTTATGTGCTAATTATGTGCATACACATGCCAAAATATGTATATATGCAAGGTAATACTGGACTATATGTTGCACAATCTAATTGTACCGAAATTAGGAGCTATGTGCAATTTCAAAATTCCCAAAATACATTTTCTTAAGGGGAGAATTTCAATTTGTCTCTTACTTATTGACGTCGCTAAAAAGCAAAATTAATTGTACTTGTATTATAGAGGTGCAGTCCAATACACTTCACATAAAAATTCTTCTCCAAAAAATCCTCCCCTTTCTGGTCCACCAAATATCACCTCAATAACTCCAGCAGTTGAAAGGTTTTCTTGGTTTGGTTTATTTTGTCTTCTCTCTCTTTCTCTCTCGCCCCCTCTCGGAGAGGTCCTGAGCCCCCTTCACGAGGTTGGTTGTTGCGATTTATGTACTCCTTCAAATATCCTTATTGGATCTACTTCTCTATCTCATCTTTCAGATGGAAGCAATTTCCGAATTTGTGACCGGAGTCTTTATGAAAAAGGCAATATTTGTTCGACTTCATCCTTTTAGGATTCTCCCTCATGCGGAGTGGCCACTGGGCTATCCCTTGTTGTTCTGCTACGGCAAGGGTCTCTGCGTGGGGCGCGTCAATGGGGTACATCGCGTTATGTTGGAGGGCGGCACGTGCCTTCAATCTCTTTGGTTGCTTTCACTCGTGTGTTGCTTGGCATGGTCTTCCTCTTCAACTCTCCCCTTAGAGGGGGTTGCGGTTCTTACGCCTGATGTTTCCTCAATTTGGATGTATTTCTCTGCCCGTACTAAGAATTCGTCCAATGTGGCTGGGGGTTTTCCGGCTATAGATTCACAAGACCTTTCCCACCACAAGTTCTGCTTCATAATACTTGCCAAAAACTCCGAGTTGACATGAGGGACCTCCAGGACGGCCTTGGAGAATCCCTACACGTAGTCTCGTAGGCTCTCGTACTCTCATTGGATCACAGTGAATAAGTATGAGGCAGTTTTAGGTTATCTCTTGTTGATTGCAAAGTGGTGCAAAGAACGTTGAGATAGTTACTCAAAACTGTCTATCGTTTCGCTAGGCAGTCGATTAAACCAAGTCGTGCTTTTCCAGCCAAGGTCGTCTGAAAGATCTTACAATACACAACACACTAATATCTAGCATATCTGCTTTTGCTTGGAATTGGTCTAAATGATCTTAAGGGTCCTTCGTCCCGACATAATCGCTAATGTTCGGAACTAATTCCCTATTGGATAGTTTCTGCTAGGATATGAGTTGCAAAGGGACTATTCCTAGAAGGTTTCCTGTCCTTTCTATGCTGGCTTGTCTACCCGCAGTTTGATCTCTCTTTTGAGGTCTGTGCTCTTTTGGTGGTGCTTCCTTAGGAGGTGGTTGGATGCAGTTTGTTTTCTGGTAGGTAAGGCTTGTGCTCAACTTCTTCTTCTAGTCGGTCATCTTCTTGCTGGTCTATGGGCCCTTGCTCATTGTTCCCTGGGGCCAAGCCCACTCCGAGACCTCTACGAGGGTGACGAGGAGGTCGGGGCAGGGTCGCATGCTCTGTGAGGTACTGCACGATTGCTCTTGACACAATTGTTATAAATTATGGCCCAATAACCTATTAATTGGTAGGCCCATTTTTCTGGAAGCCCACACCCAAACCGGACTTAGGTACCCACCTATTTATATCTAACCCTAATTTCTACCTCTCATTTTTCCCTCTTCCTCTCTTTGTCCACCTCCCTCTCTTCTCTTCACCGGTTGCCTTTCAAAGCCAAACCAATGATTTTTAGAAAGCCACCCTCCCCTTTCCTTTTTCACCGATCTTCCATCCCTTTAAAAGGGCTTGGCTTTTGGCCAAAGAAAAACAATTGGTTCCTTTTGAAGCTTTTTCATCTCTCTCTTCCTAAAGTTCTAAGTGAGCTAGTGGTGGGTCTCTGTCACCATTTGTGAGAGAGATCCTTGTGATCCGGGACTATGGTGTTTTTGGTGGTGGTACAACCGTGGGTTGGTTTGTTGAATATTATGGGTGCGGTACTTTGTGACCGTGTACCCTGTTTTGGATTTGGCTCCATGAGCCTAAGTCCACAATTTCTTATTGTTATTCTTTCATTTGATTATTATTTCTGTAACCATTATAATTTTTGTGTAATCATTTGGCCTATAATATTTATTAAGGAGTTTCGTGCTCCATTACAGTAATAGTTGAATAGGTTGATATTGTAAAGGAAATATCACAAAGGGGTTTCTTCCACCCTATAAATGATATATTATAATCATTTCTCTTGAAGTTTGACATAATTATAAATATATTTTTATTATTTGAGAAATTATAAATATCCCTTTTCTTAAAGTCCGTCTAACAACGAGCCCATTTCATTAGCCTCAAATAGGTTTTCAATTCAATTTTTGCATTGAACTGACTAAAATATCTTTTGAATTATACATTATAATTTCTTATATTTTTTTAGAATTTTTTTTTGAAAGTATTTTTATACATCGACTAATATTCTCTATGGACTATTTATTTCACCCACTCTCGAATATTCTTTTATTTTATAAAAAATCCAACTAGAGAAAAATAATAATATCCACCTCACCGTATGGGGATTGCATAATTACTTTTCATTCGAAGGTGTATTTACAATTTATCAAACAATAAAAAATATTTATAATTATGTCAAATTTCATTAAAAAAATAGCTGAAATTTACCCTAACAATAATTGTGTATTCTGCCTTGCTTGGTTTGATATATTGCTACCTCACCTAAAAAGAGTAAATATATACATACATATCACACACTCATCAATGCACACAAACACACACACCCACGCAGATACACATACATATGTGTGTAGATATATATTTATAATGAATGATTAAAGCGTGATTGCGAATGAAGATTTGGTCCTCAATTATTTTATTTTATTTTCATTAGCTACTTATAATAATAATGACCACATGAATGATGATTTATAATTATGAGTATGGGTGAAATTGTATTGAATTTTTTTGAAATTTGATATAATTAGAAATACCTCTTATGTTTTATAAAATTATCAATACTCTTGATATTTGATAAATTTATGTAATTTTTGGGATATGAGATTATCTACTTTGTGCCTTTACTGTACTTTTTTCTTTTTTTAAAAAAAAAAAATTGTAAAAAAACCAAACAAAAGTGGATCAAAAAAATTGAAAGATTAGTCCAGAAAGAAAAAATTTAAAAAATAAATAAAATTATAATTCACAATCCACGACACAAGTGTATTTGAATCAGTTCACCATAAAAAATGAATGCAAACCTAATGGAGACTAACAGATTGGATTTATTTTGGGACAATTAGAAGGATATTGATAATCTTCCAAACAATGAGGAGGTAAATTTCAGACAAACTCATTGTTATTTTGGCCTTCATATATATTGTAGTTTAGGGGATGGGGCAATGGCAATACGGATAGTTGAATGATTGATATATACTGTAAGAATAACAAGGTTTGAGAAATTTCCAGGAATAAGAAATCTTGAAACTCCAAGTCTTGCTCATTTCTCAAGTAGAAAAACTGCTGACTTGCAACTCTGAAACTAACACGAATATATATGAAGAAACAAAGGTTCAAAGAGATCCGGAAACATACATCTACTAACAAATTCAATTTTGTTTTCTCCCTTTCTTGCTGATGGATCTTCCCTTAACTGCAGCTCATAAAATTGACTCTCAAGTTTGACAACAATAACTAGTTGCAGTATCTACATTGGACTTAAATTCTTTGCAATATCACTAATAGATTTAGCATCTAAGCTAGAATAATGATTTTAGGAATATCACCTCTCCGACAATTGCAACCATGAAACCCTTTGGAACAACGAGATTTACATGTTCTAATCCCTTCTCATCATAGCTTGACCATGTACAAGATGAGACAGCAGTATCTTTGGAATCTGTGTTAGAAAAAGTACAATCTGTGTGTTCTAACTGTTCGGTCTGCTTGACCATGTACAAGATGGCCCTATTTACAATCTCTCTATTTACAGAAAATTGAGTTCTAACTGTTCGGTCTGCTCCAAACTACCCAAACAATTATTGATAGGGCCATCACAACAAGTCTAGCGGCTTTATGTTCTCCAGTACAATCAATATTTCTGTAACCAATCTCCTTCTCTGGCTTACACTACAAGAGAATATAATATTGGGGGCAAAGTATCAAATGACAATTTTAGAATTGTCACTGAAATATATATTAAGTTACAATAATTTAATATTTTTACTGTATAATTATTAATTACAAAATTTATGTATACATATATAGTGACAACAATTGTGCAGATTTCCCTTAAACCGAATAAAACAAGAATTTTCTTGAAGATGGGACAAGAGTGGGGTGGTGGCGCAGTTGGCTAGCGCGTAGGTCTCATAGCTATGTTGAGTGATCCTGAGGTCGAGAGTTCGAGCCTCTCTCACCCCATGTTTTACCCTTTTTTATATATTTCTTGGTACTTTTTATAACTACAAAAACTAATAATACAATTAATATAAGTATTTCATTTTTAAAAATTATGCAAATACATGAAATGTGCCACACTTACTAGTAATAAATAATAATTTTTCATATTTTAAAATATATTATAAATAACAGTAAAATATATAAACCATTACATTACACTAGAAAAAGATATAGAAAGAAAAGAAAACTAATCTCTCAATTAATGGTAAATTTAGAAAGCCCAATAAGTTAGTTATCTTATTCGTTGAGTGCATTTTTGGGCTCACAAAAAATTAGTGCGGCAGTGTCATCAACTGTCGTTTCTGAGTACGATCATTACTATACATGAGTCACTAATTATATTTAACGACAATTTTGTGCATAGTTTTTTGTCACTAATTCTTACTAGTAATAATTTTTTTACAAAATAATAGTAATTATTAAAATCATGAACTTCATCCTTATGATAAAATAAACATTCTTGTCAGTAAATATATATAATTAGTGATAATATTAAATTGTCATTTATGATTCCTTTTGTCACTAATTTTTTTTTCATAGACTCGTATTAGAATCCTTTATAATTAGTTTCCATTTTGTAATTCCTCATTCTTTTCTCTATTTGTTTTTCTCTCTTCTCCTATTCTCCCTTTTCTTCCCATTTCTTGTGTTTGTGCTTATTTTGTGCTATTGTGCATGTTCTCCAAATTCTAATATTGGTAAGCCCTTGAATAGCCTAATCATAATTTGAGTGTATTTTCCATTTTATTTGCAGCTTTTCTTCACAAATGGGCTCTTTTGAATTTTTGAGTTAATTTTCTTAATATAGTTTGATTAAAGTCTTACTTCATATATATAAAGAACAAATAAAACATAGATCATAAATGACTATAAAACATTAATATTATGTTTGGATTTATATTTTGAGTGCTCTACTTTTGTTTTTCTTTTTTGAAGATAAAAAGAGAAAATTTGAGATAAATAGGTATGTTGGATTTATTTTTTGATATAACTTAAAATAGCTTAAAATATATATTGTATGTATGATTTTGTTTTTACTGTTTATTATCAAATCTTATCTATTCAATATGTATTTTATATATGTATATATGATTTTATTTGTAGGTAAGTTGAATTGTATATATTATAGTTTCATTTAAAAATAAAATCACAGAAAATAGAGTGCCGGACTCTGGATATCACGCTTCAATATGCTAAGGTTTGAAGAAGGTCGACAGAAGAGTAGAACACTAGCAGATAGCAATGATGGCCAACCCCACGTGGAATTTCCCCCATGAAGTTCACGGTGGAGGAGGAGGCGATACTGTAGCAGAATTGCCTGATGCTCGATGTGAATCTTATGTGCAAGAGGGCGAGGGAAAAACTTATTCTACTAAGACGGGATAAGATAGTTGGGAAATGTTTAAAAAAATGCATTAACGATAATGCCAATGTATTTAAACAGTTAAAATAGCCCAAAACAATGTGCACTAATATTCATGCCAAACGGTAGTTCATATTAAGTTATTTTTTAAATTTGATAATGAGATGTAAAGTCTATTTAGTACGATGGGTACGATAAATCTCGTATTGTATCATCCCAATAATTTTTTGGTAGATTATGGATAAATCTTCTAACTTTAAGTGCTAATTATGTGCATGAACATGCTGAAATATGTATATATGCATGGAAATGATAGACTATTTGTGGCACAAATGAATTGTACTGAAAATTAGGAACTATGTGCAACTTTATAATTTCAAAACATGTATTAAGGGGAGAATTTCAATTTGTCTCTAACTTATTATGCTCAACAAGTTTTTTTATATTAATTTCGAGTCCATGACAATAAATATATAACTGACTATGGATAATTTTAAGTGCTAATTTTCTTTTTGGGTAGATTATGGATAAATCTTTCAAATTTTAAGTGCTAATTATGTGCATGCACGTGCAAAATATGTATATATGTGCATGGTAATAATGGACTATATGTTGCACACATTAGTGAAAAATTGGAACTATGTGCAGCTTAATAATTTCCAATAACACATTTTCTTTAAGGGGAGAATTTCAATTTGCCTTTGACTTATTATCCTCAACAAGTTTTTAATATTAATTTTTGGTCCATGTCAATAAATATACATCTAATGAAAACATTAGAAATGACAAGAAAAGAAGCAAAAACACAACACGTAAGACAACAACCCGTTGTTATTTTTCGATACGAGATAAATAAATAATAAAATAAAGAGTGATTAAATATATGACGGAGTTATTTAATAAAATACGTATTGTTTTTAGTACTTAAAGGTGTTGAACAATAAATAAAATAATATCATTGTTGTAATTAGTTATTTACTTCATATAGTCAGAAATCGAATATATGCTGTTTGATATAGACAATATATATATATATCGTTCAATAGATCCATGCATATATATATGCTCGACATACCTTTCTTTTCTTTTCTTTTTTTCTTTTTCGGTAGTTGCATGTTCTGCATACCAAACTCCTTGAAGACCACTAGTCTAAGTACATATGCACGCGTTTAATCGGTAAGAACAAATCATTTTTATTAGAAAATTACATGTTCGATTCCACATATCCACATATATATTGGCATTCATGGGAAATTAGTAAGAACTAGTAAGCAACCTAGGGCCTCGAAAGTATGTCCCGATTCACTACAGAAAAATAGACCATTCATTATATTATAAATGACTATGACTTAAAAAGTTATGATAAATCAATATTATCTACTACAGTCACACGTCTACAAATTAATACAAAAACTTAAATTTTGATCATGATTAATCAACACTCATTGTGATTTTTGTTACGGTAAAAACATTTGCCGTTAATTTTAGTTGTGACTAGTTTTTTTGACCTCGTCTGATTAATAACAGTTGCACAATTGTAATTATTAGCGTCGGTCATAATTTATATTTCAATAAATTTATAATAATTAACTATAACAAAATGATATATGTCTTGAGTGATTCGGAACGATGACTGAAACAGAAACTGAAACCATACAAGTATTAGGAGCCACTAATTTCTTTCACGTGGAATTGACTTAAGAGGAGCCGCCGCTGCTGAAGTCAACGGCGAAGACTTGACTAAAAGCTAGCCAATTAGAAAATCGGTATTAATTAATTAATTAATTAATTACTGACAATTTACCAAGAATGGGGAATATATATAGAAAAATACACAAAATAAAATATTAATTAAACAAATAAATAGCATAAAGTGTAGGATTAATTATACTTAGATCTTCTCTGAAAATGCAAAATTACATTTTCTTCCAAAGAAGTTCTGAAATTATATGTACAAATTTACTGTTTACATTTAACTCCTTTTTGTTGGATTTGAACAAAAAATGCTGACTTTAACAAAAAATTACATGAAATTTTTAATTTTACTCCTCAATTTAATGTTCCTATGTAATAATTTTGTACTTATAAGTAAAAAATATGTAATGGTGTTAACCTTACTTTATATATATTACATTTATCATTTTATAAGTGTAATGGTATTATTACACATTTTTAAACGACGAATTTAAATGTAATTAACCCTAAACTATATTAAAAGTTAATGGAATTAAAATAAATTAAATGCCTTTCTCACTTCACGTACCAACCATGCATGCATTTTTTAAATAAAATCATTGACGAGTATAGTACGTACTTCTTTACCTGTCTATAAATTCACTTAATTATCATCTGGATCCGCAGGTTGCAAGAAAAATGGAGTGTCTCAGACTGACCATGATGATCCTTCTGCCTTTGCTTGTTTTTCAAGAAATTCAAGCAAGAACTGTTCCAGGTAATGCACAAACCCTAAATTAATTAAGTACTTATAAATATAAGTATATATGTCGATTATGTATGGAATTATTTTGGTGATATATTCATTGATTTAAAAAATATTTTTGAAATATGAAAAGGTAAATAATTTTATATTCGACATAATTTAATTATGTTGATGCACTCGGATGACTATAAATCACTACATCTTAAAGACCATAGTAAATAGATACTATTTACCACGATCAAACAAAATTGATGCAAAAGCTTAAAATTTTAAAACAACAACAAGGTATTTATAATTATAACAATTATCAAGAAAGCCCATTGTAATCTATCAAATATAATGCGTGGTAAGTTGAAACAACTTATAGTTAATTTTGATTTTAACCCTATAAATTTTTCGTGTCACAGATAATGCCTATAATCAACTTGAGAAGAACACCATGTATGAAAGGCCATCAAATCCAATTTTCAAATCACAATCACGGCCATCAGAGCCAACACCGTTGACCCAACATATCAGAAGAGCTACCCTCTTGTTCTTTCCTGCACAATCTGCTTCCACGTCGAGATCAATCATGTTTTCAGTTATAAATTTTTTATTACGAACAAAAGAAAACTTACATCGATTGTTCGTTATATTCGTATCCTATCTAACAAGGCCTAAAGCCTCCTATATGCTGCCGGAAACACATGCAAACCCAAATTTGGCTTATGCGGGAAAGGATCCGCGAGCACCGCCACCACCCCCGAAGCCATCTTCCGGGCCAGTCCCTGTAGCTATATTGAAAAATAACTTAAATACCCTCAACAAAACCTATGTAATATTAATTGATTATGATGTATAATCATTGTCGACAACGTGTAACAAGCTAATTCAAAATTATTAAGAACCTTAAGCCATATGTAAAAGTTTATGTAATAGTATTATAGCTTCTTCTGATTTTTATGTGAAGAATGTGTATGATAATTCTACATGAGAATCATGATGTAGTGTAGTATTGTTTCTATGTATGAAAATTTATGTATTAGAGTATGTACACAATAGTTTTTCAAATAATTAATACTGTGCCTTATTTTTTTTCTAACTCTTGTTATCTCACTAAAATTCAAGATTCGATAATTATGCTTTAGAGTAAATCTCAATTTACCCCTCGCATCAAATTATACCATTCGTGAGTTGAGAAGAGCGACTAGTAAATCTTGTTTAACATATTCCGATACTGTGAAGAATGAAGTCTTAGTGTTTTACTAACATTTATTGGCGTAGTTGATAAGAATTGACCATTTTCAATCAGATGGTTGTGAGTTTGATTCCCTCTACAACAGTGAATAATATATAAGTACTTTTATAAGCGGTTAATAATTTTAAATGTATATATATCCTAACTTATGATAGTGATCAGGGCTGCATAAAGCCTCACATAAAGATGGTTATTACCTTCTAATACTTTGCCATTTGCTGGAATCCGAGCAAGAATTTTGGCAAGGATTGTTGAAACTGACCCTCAATATTCTCGTATGAAAGATAGGTCATAAGTTTGAATTGCAAAGAGAATTGGGAAATCAATTTTGCTTCTCATAAAAAATAAGAAAGCAAAATATATCATCTACAAGACAAATAGGGGGAAAAAAACCCGCCTATAACATAGATTACGATCCAATCATTTATTTGATTCAATTATTTTTTTTAAAAATATTTTAGTAGGTTAAGGAGGGGTTTGCTTTTTTGTAATAAATAGGTCATTCATTAATAAAAATTCACTGAATTTGTTGTTATTAACAAAAAAAAAAAATTGTATAAAAATTGATATTTACCATCGATTGATTTATTTATATCAAACAAATCTTTTGTGACTAAATTATCCTTATAACGTCGAAAATATTCCTCATCACATGCATTAATGTATGAAGATGTATAAAGGTAATTTGGTTATAAAAAAATTATTTGACTTGTAATAAATCAGTAATAAGTCAATCGGTGGTAAACATGAATTTTTAGCAATTTTTGTTTTTGTTAATGTCATCAAATTCGATAAATTTTAATTAACAAAATGACTTATTTGTTAGACAGGAGCAAACTTTAGAAGTATCAAATATAAATTTTTGAATCAAACTACATAAAATCGACTTATAATTATACCAAATTTCACCGAAGGAGAATGTAATTATCCATTTGTTTTTTGAGGTACACATCCAACTCATATATACATAAACTTCAAACAGAGAACTTTTATTAAAAAATCTTGAACTCAAACATTGTACCCCAATTTGTTGCCATTTCTACTTTATCACTCTTTTCTTGTCTACTTTTGTTTAATACCAAATTATTTTATTTTTGACGATTTAAAATTTCATTACATTTTTAACTTTGATGAAAAATAAAAAAGACCAAAATTACATACAGATATTCCACCCTTTCAAACACGGCATAAGTTAAGAAATTCAAATGACAAAACCGTTTTCTTTCATCCTTTTCTGACCACCCGCCGTCGACCGCCTTCTCTTTCTACCTTCTGACCATTTTCGGTCGCCGCTCTGCTATTGCCTGCAAGCACCACAGCGTCGGCAATCCAACAATAAGATCTAACAGCAAGGTATGCATCTAGTTCTGTCCGGTTCTCAGTTTCTTTTCCCTGCTGGCTTTTCTGATTTCCTTTTTGTTTCATCTGAATGATAGTTTCTTTTATGCTTGCTACTACTGCTGCTTTCTTGAAAATTTAGAGTAACTCGCTGATTAATATATATTTCCTTTCTTTCGAAAATTCGGGTATTAGTTTTCAGAAGTCATTGTTCCACTTGGCGAATGCATATATGTGAGAAAATGTTTTCAGTGGATATTTGTTAGCAATGAATAAAGGCAAAACAAAGTATATCGATCCTTGGAAATGCGGTATTGTTTATCTAAGGTTTTAACTTCACATCTTGGGAATGCCAATTTAGGGCTTCTGATTCAAATTCAGTAGATCAGTGTGATTGGCAGTTTGCATTTAGTGTGGTAAATAGTTGAATTAGTTGAAAGCTTTATCCCATATCATATTCCCGTTGTTGGTTTTCCATTCTTCATAGTTTGTATGACCAATCTAGTTATTAAGTTTAATTATGCATTGCTGGTTTCTGTTCTTCATATAATGATCACCTTAGATTTTCTGTTTGTCTTTCTTATTATATAAAAGCACTGGCAACTTTTGGACTTTTTCTTAAGATTTTCATGCTGAGCCTGTGATCTTGATGCTACACCTAAAACATAAGTTGAAAGGAACATGAATACTAAAATGAACTAGCATGTAGTGCAGAAATATTTGAAATGCATTAAGTCTTATGAGCTTAGCCTCATGATAAAGAATTGTATAAATTTATTGTTTTATTTCTAAGGCATCAGTCAAGGATCCACTTCTCACCCTGAGTGGTGGCTATAGCCTCTTAACTGAAGGATATGAGGATTGAAGGCTTGAAGAATTGACTTGCATGTAGCTACTGCAGCCTTCTCACCTTTCATTTGCTCAAAGCTCTTGTTCAAGGCTTCAACATCAGCGGAGAACCCACATTCGCTTTCTTCTCAAGTATTACCAGTAAAATCTCAGCTTTCTTCTTCACACCAGTATCAACTTTTGTCATTTTAAACAGTCTCAAAACAAATGAGAAGGAAAACCTCTCTTTTCACTGTTTTGGATTCGTAGGTGTCAGTGTTTTGGATATAGCAGAGCAAATGAAGAAGTATGGAACAGAAGAGTTGGCCTCAATACCTAGAGCAGGAAAAAGAAGGGCATGAAACAATGTCTTTCTCCTGTGAAAATACTTGCATTTCTACCTCTTGATTACGTTATACATGGCACTGATAGGCAAGGATACAAGAGAGAAAGATGTTTCTAATGTAGGATTCCATAGTTTGATTTAATTTTTATGATAATCAAATGCTATAACAATTAGGTGGTCGACGTTTACACACAATGCTACATTGAAGAGCACATTATCAAACCTTACCTCCAAATATTACAAAGAGAATAAAATTACAATACGAGCAAGAGCTAATATTGCTTTACCTATTACCATGATAGTTAAATTAGACTGTTTAGGTATGTTTGTAATATGATTGCTCTCTATTCAATGAAATGTATATTTTAAAGAAACAATTTCTTATACTTTGTAATGTTCATAAATCAGTCTGGATGAATGGACCAGATTTAATAAAATTTACATAATAAAGAGGCCATAGTTAAAAACTTTCATGTTCTCATGTTTGCTCACAGATATTATTGTTTTAGGATTCCAAGCCAATGAATCCTACCCATTATTGTTTTTTGTTTAGGAGTATAAAATTAAAACTGAAAAGGCTAAAGGAAGTGTTCTTTTTCTTATCAGCCCAAAGAGGTCTACCTTCAAACAGAGTGACAGATGGATAGGCCACGATGAGCCAAGTTGGTGGACAAACAGAAACATCTCGTTTAGAATTCGGGTCCTCATCGTCGCCTTCATCTTCCATCCTCCTTCAGCCGATGAACCACCCAAGAAAAAAAGCTCCTGAAAGTACAGATGCAGCTGTTCCTTTTGCATCTTCACTGAAGTTGCTGCTATTGCATCTCATTTGTGCTCTAGGCTTACCATCAGCTTTCTGGGTGGCATTCAATTCTTATTCCCTTTCTCTCATCCAAAATTCAGCCCAAACCCTCCTTGTAGTGTGGGTATGTAAGCCTCCAGAGATTTCATATGCCAAGTCTTCTGATCTTATGTAGTAATAGATGCTTTCCCATTGCTTTTCAGGCTATTGAGGCTTCAGTGGTGATCCTAGTCTACAGTCTGTTGAGGCGAAATCCAGATCAATGCTCTGTAATTCCAGTATTTTGTCATTGGCAGCGTTTATTGTATTGTGTTATTTTTAAGTTTCCGTGTGATAATTGTCTCTTTGTTTTCTTTTTCTGTCTGTTCTTTCAGAATGTCAAAGCCATAGTGAGAGGACTGCTGGGTCTGCTTGCCGGTTAGCATTTTAGTATCAACTTAGATGTTCCTTTTTATCTTTTCCTCTGTCTACTTTAGGATAAGTAGATAATCTACATTATTTATGTAAATAAATGCTGTGTCCCCGAGAAGCGTTTTGTTAAACAGGGTTGATGGGCAAATAGTTTTCTTTAAGGGACAATCAGAGGCTGAAAAAGGATATAATATGATTGTGGCTTAGTAATTATTCAAGTGAATTTGGAGGCATCACTTTTAATAGGAATGAATGTTGAACCATTTGAATTGGCATAATCTTCTATATTAGTACGACTTTGTTTGAGAATGTGGTTATGTATAAACATGTAAGGCACTTCAAAAGGACTGAATGAAAGAAGATGGTCTATGTACGTGATGCCAAATTATTATAGTTTGTTTTTGTTTTGTTACTTGAATTGGGTCCTTTCTAGTGTGTTTGGCCCCCCTCTGAATCAAGCTTTATTCTGTCTCTCTGTTAGGAATAACAGAAGAGCTCTGAAGTTGTTGCTTGATTTATTTCTTAGATTCTAGTTAGCTTATAATCAGTGATCCAGCTTAACTCCAGAATTTTTTATCCTTAAATGGTGTTTAAGCATGGCGTGGCTGGTTCTAATTGATGCTCTGTAGCTTCTGCCAATATGCAGTCATGTATACTGGTGCCTTGAGCTTGGATTGTTAGAATGCTTGTCTGGTTCGGAAGCTAGAAAAGACCCTGTTGCTTCATGTGTTGTTTATGTGTGTATAGATCTATGATATGAGCATTATCTCTTAAGGGTTACTATGTTTAGGAAGTTTATAACTTAGGATTAATGAGCAGAAAAATAACTTATAAACTCATTTCCCGTTTCTGCCAATTTAATGCATTATTGCTCCCAACTAAGATGGATCCTAAGATATGTCTTATGTTTGTATTTTCAGGTGCTTTAGTGAATGCACTTGGAGCAATTGTATTAGGTGCACCTGTTGGAATTCAGTATGTGATGGCGATTTACAATAAATGTTTATCCATTCTCTCATCAGAAGTTTAAAAATTGAACTCATGTTGTTGTTGGACGAAGTGGCTCCAATCTGTCGTATTCTAGAATATCAGCAAGTCTTCCCATAGATCAGCAAGTACCTTCAAGTCTCCAGTCTCTGGTTTCGGACTGTCACTCTAGTTAAAATTTTCCAAAATGTGAGAAACATCCTTATCATCTGGAGGGAGATGATAGAGTTCCTGGGGTGGTGTATGTTATGTCTGTTTAGGATACTGCTGCTGGGGCGTCGCAGTATCAAATAGTCCAAATTTAACAGCGATAAGATCAGGGCAACTGTAGAATTAAAACAAGTTTGTATCATCTTACACATGATGAATAATAGTTGCTGAACTCTACCTTTTTCACTGAATACAGGCACTTTACAAAGACAATTCACTGGTCTCTTCTCATGTCAGTCTTCACGGTATATATCCTTTTACATCTATCTTCCTCCAGTTCTATTCCACAGATCATTTTACAGTGTCAGATCTCAACAATTTCTTACCTTTTTTGAGTGTCAAATTTTTATCGCGATTTTTGCAGTTTGTCCCTGCAGCTTCTGTTTTTGGTTCATCTTGGACTGATTGGCATCGAATATTTGCTCAGACAAAGTAAAGTTATTAATGTCGTTAGAGATCTTTTCTCCTAGCAAGTGCTATCTGTTATCCATGGAGTATTTTCTATTGGTTTTAGTGGTTCACAATTCCCACTTGCAGGCCAATTGGATCTACAGATTTTATGATCTGTTTCCCTGCACATGGTGCTGTTATTGGGGCTTGGTTTGGTGCGTGGCCTATGCCTCTTGACTGGGAGAGACCCTGGCAGGTGTGGGACCTTGGCATCTATGCATATATTTGTTTCCAACCTGAAATGATATTTCAGGGTCCCCCCATTAGGACCCAATCTACTCTAGAAAACTGCTTCAGCTCTTCTTGCTTCATTCTTTGTTAAGAATGCATGTCGATTACTATTGAACGTTTATAGCTAAAGTTACACTGGGCACATTGGTTCTTTACCTTTAAATCTTTGTTTGTGAATTCAAATAATTGAAGTCCTTCAGCTACCCAGATTATAGAATCTTACGTCATCTGGGAGCAGAAATATTGCTCATAGATGTAGTTTGAGCACTTTAAAATGTTCATATTCTTTTAACAAATGAAAGTAATTAGAGAGGGATAGAGGAATCTGTCTTCTCCATTTCTCCTGCGACTAAATAGTTCAAGCTCCATTGTTACTTGAGGTATTTCAATTGGGACTGCTGAAATGTTGCTCGGCTCTTCAACTTGTTAGCTGGATATGGCAATTAGGCTTTACCTTATCTTATACACCAGCTTTATTATGATTATACAAAACCAATTTACACAAACCCGTCAACTTATCATCGTTACTATATATCAGTGAGCATCAACTGCATTAGATTTGTTATCATTTTCTCTAAAAATATTCTAATGTTTCAAACTCGTTTAGAGCAGCAAAGATATTGCGAAGATGACCAAAAACATTTTCAGTAGTTTCTAGTTGGCTGTTTTAGTGATGTTGTTTGTTAAGATGGCCATTGAGGTTATTCAAGAATTCATCTAACTTTTCAACTACTGCTTAAACAATTCAAAAGTTTAATACTGCAGTCTACTATTCTTGGTTTTAACGTTATGCACTCGAAGTCTTTTATTTCTCTCATGTGTGGAATATGTGTATTTTATGCAGGAGTGGCCGATTTGTGTGACATATGGAGCTATTTTCGGCTACTTGCTTGGATTGGTAGTATCATTTGGATTTGTGGTCTACAATAACCAAAGAAAACATGCAAAGGGAGAATAATATGGAAAGAAATCTCATAGCATAATTTTATGGTTCAAAGTAGCACTGATTCACAATGCTCGGATGAAGTTTGTCCCATAGTTAAGGCTGTATTGCTGACATATCTCAGTTGCTTTTGCAAATGTTTTGGGTACTTCAGGAAGAATGCTTTTTTTTCATAAGCTCCTCCTACATTATTCTTGGATTATGTTAAGGAACCAATTAAGAGATTTGACTGTTGTTGACTATCTTTGCAAACTAATCTTCTATATTTGCTTCGTTTCTTTGAGGTGATGGGTGGAAGCTTTTCTTATTATTTCCCAGTAGAATGTTAATATCATGGTTGTGATTGTTCGATGTCTCATTTCAATAAGAAAAGAATAATAAAACTGATCTTCGAAAAACATAGATGATTTTCAATACGTGATTGAATATGAGATAAAATGGTAATAATAATAGTAATATGATTGGTAAAATGTATTAAACACAGATAAAATATAATGATTCAGTTTATATAATACGTCTCTTTTAAAGATAGTAAGAAGTCTCTTGAGATAATTCTTAATAAAAGTTTCATAAACAAACTATGTCTATGAACATGTTTCATGAAGTAAGTTGTGGTAAATTTTCGCAAAATGCTTCTTCTACCTTTAAAATGTTTTGCTTCTGTCAATTACTTATTATTTGTTCCCTGAAACTTCTCTGAAATCAGGAAATGCTTTCAACTTTCTCAGGTGATGTTCCTGAGTTCTATCCCACTGGAATTCCACATTCATAATTCCAATTACCATGAGTAATTTATGCAGTGTTGGTTGTGGAAAAGGGTTCTTCACAAGGTGAACACTTTTGAGTTTTCTTGCTTTTGCCTTTTGAGGATCTTTGCTTTTTACAGATGCACACTTTCTGGTTTTCTGGCTTATGCTTTTTGAGGGATGTTTGCATTGAATTTATATGGTTATTTTCTTAGTGGAGAAGCATTAGCAGATATTCTTACTTAATCCTAGTCCTTGTACTTTTTGTTTTTATTACTGAATTTCAACTCTCTCACAGTTTGGACTCCAATATCCAATTCCCATCACAACCAAAGGTTCAATAGTTGCATTGGAAAGTAAGTAGGTCATTAGCCTTTTCCTCTTGTTGGTGGTATCCATCTCATCTTTTAGCTCATCACTTATTATTGGTTAACTTTTCTTCAAGTGGGTGGTGAACTAATATCTAACCCTCTAATATTTTGATACTCCTCTCTTGTTTGCTTATGTGATTTTGTTTGGTTTTGGACAATAAAAAAAGAATATTTGGAAAACAAGTAAATTTATCTTGAAGCGATTTAAATATGCTTTGCAAAATACAAAGGATGAGTCAAAACAATTTTGATAAAATAATGGCGAACATCGTATTTATTTTAAATATCTTAGAAGGTGTTTTGTTTTCAAGATAAGTTTTTGAATGCTTAGATGAAATAAATACTGTAATTTCATGAGATGTTAGTAATAAAAGTTTGTAATTTTCGACTACCACTCAGTGCGCTACTTGTGTGACTGTCGTTCTTTTTTGGAGAATAGAATAAAATAATTTTTAAATTTTTATCTTCGAATCCCCGCGCATTGGTTATTGTTTGCCTTGGATGTTTTATGCTTATTTTGAGATATATATATGATAAATAAGCAAATAAAAATAAAACATTGTGATGAGATCTTGCATAAACGAATGATTGGAGCTCTCACTTGGAATGTCCAAATTTAAATGTTAAGCCAGGATGGATAAGATCAAACTGAATATTGTTCCATCAATTTATATTATTGAATAGAAGAAGATTTATACAATCTTCATATAGAGTATTCAGTAAGATTTTCTTAAAACTCTATAAACTTAGTCAACAAAAAATCGTCTTACTGATATTTTAAAATGCCTTATCGTCTACGTTTGTACTTAGTTTATGTGACAAGCACCAACATTCTAGAGTTTGCTTTCAACAACAAAATAGCAAGGTATGCCCATAAGCTTGGACATAAGGATTAGAAGAAATTTCACTAGCAAAAGTAAATATACTACATTGCTACACTTGTGAAATGTGTAGCCTTTTTGGTATTTGCTTCTTACTTTGTTTGGGGATTAGATAAATAGTAAACCAACTTCAGGCATTTCCACAACATAAATCCATAAACTTAATACATATTTAAATACAGTTTTCTATAGCTCTACCTTATTAAATATGAATCATTTTCAAAATAAGTAAACGACATTTTTCTACAACTCTATCTTATTAAAAGTGGGTGACGAGTAATAGTAATACTTAATTGCTCCCTAAATACAACAACATTAATTACATCGTAAAAACAAGAACATGACTATGTAATAGATGCAACAAACACATAAAAACAAAGATCCATACAATCTTACTCCATTAGTACATTTTAAATCATGTGCATACAAATTTGCTCATACCAACTACAAGCTCATGATTTTATAGAGGCTGATACACGATATTGCTACAACTTTGCGTTGGTAGAGCTGGTGAAAGTTAATGCACACAACGTTCATTAATGTCAAGTACGACAAAATTTATTATTAAATTTTTTGAAATGTGTAATATTGATTTAGTACTTGATCTCAGACATTCCATAGCATTATAGAAACTCTTACACCCCACCCCTCAGGGCTTCCACCAATTGAAATGTAAAAGACATTGGTCGTCCTAGGTCACCGTCAATGACGAATTATTTATCAACTATGGAAAAAAGATAAAAATTATTATTAAAAATAAAATAAAAAAATAATATTACATATTTATTCAATCAATTTTTAAATAATTACACATACGATACGACAGCTCGATCCGACTCCACACCTATTACAGCTAAGATGATATTCATACCATATTATAAAAAAGGACATATTCTAACAACTATGAGGGTTTGAGTTTAATTGCAACGAATACAAATCCTCGACAACTTTGCAGTAGTAGAAGTAAGTCACCATCAATGACATATTGTTCATCAATTGCTTAATACCATAAAACTATTATTTAAACAAATAATAAAAATAAAGTATGTAAGTTTACGTAATGTCAATTCAGTACTCAATTTTCCAAATAATTGCGATTTCACCCCCATAATATGCTGTTTAGAACGCGGGAAAAGACGGGACTACGAATTTCCGCGTTAATATCACGCCATCGACGTGTCTAAAAATGCTCAGACTGCTCCATTGGTATTGGACTGTGACAGAGTGAGAAGTCACCATCGATCGTATTAGCACAAGAACACGTCAGCAAATAGCTGAAGCGCCGAAGGGTCTCTTATTCTGACACGTGTGTCGCCCAGCAAAAGCCAAGAGTGGGCCCACAGACCGAACCCTTTAAATCTCTCTCTCTTCACTGCCCTAAGCGCCAAAAGACACCTCTGTCTCATTCTACTACACTTTCTCTCTCGAAAACTCTCTCTCTAAACACTCACTCACTCGTCACTCTCATCGGTCATCACTTAGAAGTCTTTCTTTCATCACCGAACAAAAATTCAATCGACGCCATCCCACCAGTTCGTCGCTGGTATGAAATTGTGAAAACCCCCTTAATCCTTCCCGAACACGGCCTTGTTGAAACTTTTCTATGCTGATGTGTGTGTATGAGTTGTGGATTCATGTACTGATTGCGTTGATTGATGATGTTGTGTTGAGCTATTTCTTGGTAACTGAGGTTGTGTGTGGTCAGGACCCTTTTTTTGGATTTGGATTTTTGGTGTTAGTTGGTGTTGATGTATGAAATCATGGGGTGTTTAGAGTTGCGCTTGATTGAAAAAGAAAATTGTGGTTTCCACGAGTGTGTATATGCTGTCTGCATATCTATAAGCTAAAAGTCCTGCTTTGATTTTGTTTGCCTTTTTTCTTCTCATATGAGATTTAAGGGAAATTTGGAATTTTGATGTTTTGTTCTTTTGAAAGTGTGATACTTTCTGAACTGCTTATATATTCTGAGACACTCGGTCTCGAGTATATGTTTTATAATGGAATGTGTGTATACATGTTTACATGTACAAGTGTCTTGCTAATTGTGTCTTCTTCTTCTCCTCCTCCTCCTTTTGGCAACTTCTACTTTTTGTGAGGGAGAAGGTTAGTTTTTATGTGGTGTTTATTTGAGAGACTTGTAACTTGTCCTTTCATTATTATTGTTCCTTTTATTGCAATGACTTCTGCTCTTTCTCCTTTTTGTATAGCTATTTCTGTCAATGAAAGTGTATGGCTGTTTTTTTAACAAATCCTGTTGATTCTTATTCTTGATTTCAAAGCTCAAATTAAGTTTTCTGGGCCTATGGAAAGTGCTCCTTAATTAGGAGAAGAGAAAACACTCACACACATAGAGATATTTCTGAAAGTGTGTACATTTGTTAAATGATGCGTCTCGGTTTTATGCCAGATAATTCAAACCATGCATTTTGCTTTTTAATCCCATTTTTTTGGTATTTTATTGATTTTTTTTTGGGTTGTATCCATCAACCATATTTTCAGAGTTGTACAGCTGCATAGAATATTTTCGAGCACCAGGAGTATTTGAAGTTATGTTTTGATTTGTTAAAATTGTTTGTCAAAGTTCATCAGTGTGGAAGAAAAGATTGTTGACCCATATCTTTGTAACTATACAGCTCATGCCCCTTTTTGTCATATGGCACAGGTTCCCCATCTCTTCATCCTCTGCATCAATGTCAGTGCAAAGTTGCTTAAATTTTTTTGAAAGAAGCATGAGAAATGCAGTGTTCCTGCATCATGCCAGAAGAGTTTAAATTGTTGCTTTGATCATCTGTGCATCTGCTTTGCCTTATGCATTAGACTACCCAACATTTTGATTAGAACAAACAAATGGGATGTGGAAATCCACCTTCTGCGACTGCTCCGAAGGAAGAGCAGGACAAATTTTCTCTCACTACTAAACCCATTGGAGCTGATCGTGGTGGTCAGACTCATGGTGCTAATAGCTTTGGAGCTGATATTATGAATTTCCCATTTATTTCACTTGGTTATACTCATTTTGCTCAGCATGAAGGAGATTGTCTGTCGTACCCAGAGTGCAAGAATGGGAATAATCGGTTGGGTGGTTATAGGAATCTCAATTGCTTAAATTACAAGACTGATACAAATTTGATGAGTGTCAGAAGTGACATGTCCGATTTCCACAGAGAATCTGCAATCTCGTATCCTGACTCGAGCATTAATGAACTTTGTCATGCAACTGATAGAAATAATGCTATCAAGTCAGATTCTTTGATGAACACAGCTTTCTCTTCTATGGATTCTCACAAAACAGCCGTTCAGATGAACTTCATTCCGCAGAGGTGTGAGGCTACCACAGGTTATCCTATAAAGGCCCATGGAACAGAAGCAAAGAAGGTCAAAATTAGCGGATCACAGATGAGGGGAAAATATTCTTCTTCAGAATGTAGCTCATCGGTGTTGCCGCTTGTGGATAATTTTCCTGTTACAGGAAATAAAAATGATCTCAACATTGTTCCTCTTCCATTTAGTTCTCCACAAAATGTCGATTGGAAGTTTCTTACTCTTGGAATTGGAGGTGGTACAGAAATTGGATCCAATACTATTTTCAGCTCTCGAGAAATTGCCAGTAAATTGGAGGATGCTGTTTCTTCCCAATCTAAGAGTGCTCTTGTTGGACAAAGTCCGATGAACCCCTTCAGTCTTGCTCACTTAACGGGTAGAGCTGCAAGGATACAAACTAATGCTGGTCGATTATCAAGTTCAGCATCTAATTTGGCTGGCAGGATATCCACTTCTTATGGAGGTGGACTTATCGGAGATACCAGTACCAGAAATCCAATGCCGTTTCCTAGCTTGCAAACACCACAAGCTGCTCCGCAGTTGAATTTTTCAGCAAAACATGATACTTCTGTATTTGACTCGACTGCATCTTCATTGCCTTTCAGAAGCACATTAATCTCTCAACCTGAATGTGTTACCCGGCAACCAGAAATAACTAACTCCACAAATTTTGCAAGCCAATCTGTATCCCGACAGCAGGACTGTGGAAGAAGTTCCATTAATATCTCATGCAAATCTTCAAGAAATTACCTTCGGGACAGGCATAGAGGAAGCTCCATTAGCCATGCACAATTAGGTGACTCATATTTATCATTTCTTTTTCTGACAATATCTGAGTATGACATTGATCTGTGAACACTTAACATTCAGTTTCAGCCATGTGCTCATCTTTCCTGTCATTTCCTAAACCAGTGTAAACTAAAATTAGAGTTCAGAAAATGACCAATCAAAACCAATTAAAGCAAGTCATCCTATGAAAACTTTTTGACACCAAATGTATCGCCTTATCTTTTTCTAGGAGTGAGATGGTGAACATTTTTCTTATCAGAATATGTTCAATCATCAACCATGGAATTGTGGCCGACTCCTACAAATGAGTTGTGCTTTTCTAAATAGTTCTGTTTTGAACTTTTTCTTACAGGAGAACTTATTCCACTGACCGAAGGTGGAGGAACTGAAAGTGGTGCTGGTATTTGTTTGCCAGGAAGTATTCAGCCAGTTGGTAAGAGTGTATCTCATTTTTATCAGCACTTGCACTCATGAAGACCATCATCTCTAAGTTTCTGGTCGAAAAGCGGGAGAAGGAATGGGTAGAAAATTTATTTGATGTACCGACTAATATCAACCATTATAGATTTCTACAAATCGGATGTACTTTCCTGAACAGTTATATTTTGGACTTTTCTTCTAGAAAAACTAGTTGCAATGGCCAAAGGTGGAAGAACTCAAAATAGAACTGATGTTTGTTTTTCACTGAGTGCTCAACTAGTTGGTATTGATCTGTTTCATTTTTGTCAGCACTTATGCTGATTATAACCTTTACTTCCAAGTTTTTGGTTAATCAGTGGGACATAGGGAATGGGATAGAATATTTATGTGATGTGTTCACTAATATCAACTATTAATATATGGTTAGCTCATTGAAAAACTCTTTTACTCTCTATATATATTGGTTTCTTTTCTAAAATGTTTTATTGTGCCCTTAATACACAGGACGTGTGATTTCACTAGCAGAAGGTACCAGAGTAGAAGTTCCTGTAATTGGTTCTTCCCCACCAAGTGTTCAAGTAGTTGGTAAGCACATTTAGCAGTTCCAATTATGTTTGAATCAGTAATATCAGCACGAGAAGTTTTATTCTCTATCAATTTTACTAAAAATGCTCACATTCACCTTGAGAACACAGAAGTGGCATTTTGTTTGACATGCCATCTAGAACTAAGGTGCTGATGGAGTTTCAGAATTTAATAAATTAAGTTGAATACAATATAATAAAGTGTATATTTGAAGGACTGGATTTGATTAGAGTAGGCTGATTTGTCCGTGGTACTTCGTCTGGAACTTTTTATGCATAGAAGAGTCTGAGAAGAGCCATTATTGATTAGGAACCAAAATGGATATATTTACATTGTTGCATAATATAAATAAATACCTGGTACTTCCAGTTTACAGTTTTTGTTTTTCTAAATTTAAGCTGCATACAATGTCCTTTTCTTAGATTAAAATTGAAGACAATATCCATTGTATCTTGGAGGAGTTGATATGATTATCAATGAGATGATATCATGGATTATGGTACCTGAGTCATCTGAAACTTCTTCTCTAAGGAGGATTGAGAAGAGCCCTTAGTAGTGAAGAGAGCAAAAATGGATGTATAGTACCATATTTATGCTTTTATAGAGTATAATATAAACAAATACCTGGTTGGTGCCAGTTTAAAATTTTTTTCCTTCTGGTGGGAATTATTTTCCTGGGGAAAGAACAAGGTTTAGAATGTAGGATGAGTATCAGAAAACAATATTAAATTCTTCTTTCTCAGTCTGTCTGATAAAGTTCTACGTAATAAGTTATTCAACTATAGCCTAATGTACAGTCAAGTTTCTTTTAGCAGTGGTTGTCCAGCATTTTGTCGACGCTTTCTAGCATTAACGTGTAAGCTTCTTTTATAAGTAATTATCTAAGTTTAGCATGTAGCATATTAGTACCAAAAAAACAAAAAAGCATGTAGCGTATTAGTATTTAAAATGGTATGGCTTTATTTACTGCTTTGGAAATGTAAATCTGTGGTTACTGTTAGGCTTTTCATGAGTTTCTCTTTTATTGGGGGCATTTGCATACTTCTCACAGTGTTGGTTCTGTTCAAGCCCCAGGGAATAGTTTATTTCCTAAGAGAATTGGGTTCCAGGTCTCAAAAGGTAGCACTTTTGAGTCTGCTGCTGGACCATTTCCTAAGAGGCTAGGAGTTCAACTTAATGATTTTGCTACAGCTCGAACAGGCAAAGGTGTGTTTTTACCCATCAATCAGACATGTTATGTAAGTAGTTTGACATCATTTTTAGTCTCATATTTAGAATCTATTTCTCTTTGTTAAACTTCTGGGTTCTGAATTTGAATTATGTTCTCCAAGTTTTACCCAAATGGAATTTCCACTGAATGGCAAGAGAAAGTACTAGAGAACTTTGCTTAGAATGAAATGTTTCTTTGTCTAAAGCAACAGGCTATTGCTGCTACTAGAAACACGCATTAGTTCATCCATTCATCTGATTGTAGATGTGGTACAATAATGTTGAACATATGTCAAAAGTTATGCATGCTGGTTAAAAATAAATAAATACTACCAAAGCAAAGCCAAGGAAGGTCCTGGGTCTGTCAGCCTTGACAAAAGGAACTGGAGAAACTCAAAATTATGGATTCATTATTATTTTCAAAACCGTGTTCGAACTTCCTTTTAACATTGGTATTTGCTTGTCAACTTTGTTTCTTGTGGTTGTCTTGCTTCAGTAGTCGTGGCAATGTCTGATTTTTGCATGGTTTCCATACTTCTATTTCTACCAGGGCTTTCTCCAGTCAATTTGGCTGCTCAGGTTAATCCCTGTAGGCCCGCTTTACCCTCGGGTAATACTGTGAAACTGTAGTCCACGATGGGCCTTCTGTTAGGCTGTTGCTCTTAAGTAGATCTTTTGATGTAATATGCCATTGATCAATATAGGTCAACATCAGCATGGCGTCCCGGCTCAATTGTCGAAGGATTTCCCTAGAGTTGATTGTTCTAATGGTATCTATTGTCATCCACTTCCAATGTACGTTATAATTACAGGAGAAAATTCTTGTGGTAATGGTTGTAAATTTTCTTCCACCTTACAGGTGAGGTTATTCCTGTTGCAAAACTTGATGTAAGGCCTCAGGTTACTCCTTTTGTTTCTCATCCATCTTTGAAAAGGCAAGCAACTGAAAATTCTCCAGATGCATGCCTGGGTCAACATAGGAAATTCTTTCCTCGACCTATCATACATCATTCAGTAGCCCACCAAAGGCAGATCATTCCAGCTATTCCGGTCTCTATTCCAGCAACAGTTCATATTCCACCTGCCCCTCTTCACGTAAAATGGCAAGGTAGGAGTAGCTATTCGCTCTTTCTTATGCCATTAATATTTTATCAAAACAACAGAAGTAAAATATTTATGAGTTTTTGGGTAGTTTTGAAGTTCGTCTTTCTCTAATTAACAAGTTTAACATTACATCATGGTCATATGTCTGCCAGTATTATTTTTCTTGAGAAGTGCATTGATCTTGACTTACCGCTCTTGGGGGTTGGATTGCATTCAAGTCCTTGTTTTTCTTTTAATGTTTCACCTCTTGTATATGGATGGTGCAAATGTTTGGCCTTGAATTTTTTGTTTTCTTATCCCCCTCCTCTGACCACATTTATCAGATAGTGGATAGAGGCGTGGAGAGTGGACACTTTTAAATGATTCTTTACAGAAATTTAATTGTCTTTAAAATTTGATCGCTATTTGCATATCATTTCCTTAGTGATATTTTCTGCATCCAGGGTAAAACTAAGTCATGCAAGTTTTTATGATGCAACTCCTATATGTTCTTTGATCTTAATGCAATGATCGGCACAAACAACTAACATGGCAATTACACATGTTTGCAGGTTTTGATGCACCCCTTGAACCAACTGGGCACAAGTGTCTCTTGTGCAAGAGGGATCTCTCATTTACAGCAGAAGGGCCAGTGTATCAGCCTGCTATTCCACCAGCTGTTGCTGTTCTACCTTGTGGCCATACATTTCATGATCAGTGCTTGCAAGTGATCACTCCGGAAAACCAAGCAAAAAGTCCTCCTTGCATACCTTGTGCCATTGGTGAAACATAGTTTCTTGTTGCGCATGATTATATCTCAAATTTTGCTGCTGGGGAGTTGACAAAGGTAAAAATTGGAATTCTTTTGTTGCTGCTGGAGCTAGGTATAGTTCATGGAACTGTACATAGATATGCCCCTTAGTCCCATATTGGTGGTTAGTATACCTATATTGTGAAAGTGTAAGTGTAATGTGCGTACTGCCTTGCTGTCAGTACAAGAGATCCTACTCTTATTAGCTTAAAGACAATCCTTTAGGTTTTGCCCAAACTCTTCTATCTTCTTGCAAGGCAGCAATTTTTTTTGTGTTCTGTGCAAAAACTTGTGTTATCATCCTAAAACTGCAAAGTTTTTCCTTCGTTATTAAAATTAATAGGGTTCAAATGGGAAGTCTCAACGGTTCAACCAGCAATAGTTATTTGCACAGCATGCCTTGTCATTCATTATTGTAGCATGATAACAATTGACGGTATCAAGACATTATCTCATTTTCGACATTCCCTATACCATAATTGAATTGCAATAACAATAATTCATGTTCTCAAGAGCCCACTACCGTATGTGGTACCGTCTCCAGGTTGGGCGAGCAGGACGTCCATGAAACCAGAGCTGTCCGGCTTCTGCTGATATGAGAAGTTGTTATAGACTATTACACATAGTGCCCTGAAAGAAAATTTGTATAGACTATTGCATAAATATCTGACATGCCAACATACAATTGTCTGAGTTTATTTGGAGATTAAATAATTGAATTCTACAAGCTGTTTTCCTAAAGTATAATACAGTACTTGCGATTCTGCAGGTCCTAAAAACAAGACCGTATTTCATATAACATACTAACAATTTAAGATTTGCTAGGCCACAAGAGAATATCACGTCTAGATTGATGGGGTTCAAAGTGAAAGGCCATGCAAATAGCTGTATGAACCATGAGAACCACAACATCAAATTTGCAAGGGGGGAAAAAACTTCATTTAATGGATTTTGTCCAAACATATAGCAAGAAGTCTAAGAAAGGTTTCTTAGACAAACACAAGAAGTGCAAACTTAGAATAGATTACACAGATCTAGCCTGTACTCAGTACAAGGTCAAACAGGATGAACCTGCTGCAAACTTGGTGAGTGCATAATGTATCTTGGGACTCATTTAACTACCACGAGCCTTCAGCACCCACAGTAGGATTCTGAAAAGCATTGAAATTCCAAAATGTCTTCAATGAGTATGGCGGAAAAACTGCGACACCGTCCTCTGTGATTCTTGCAATCTGTGATTTATAACCAACCGTAAGGGGCACACTAAAAGGAGTAATATATCAATAAAAAGAAAGTTCAACAATAAGTATCCTAGATGAAGTGCAGCCCCATAAGAAATACAAATATAGGTAATATTACAAGAAACATGTTTCAGATCTGCCATTTAACTTCAAATCTTGTGTATGTTCCCTCTACCCTATTATTCACCATTAAACTCCCATTCTACCTGTAATTGTACCTTTAAGTCAATTATTCTCCATAGTAGGTCACAAGTTTGACCTTTTATTAGAAGTAGATTGATCCTATAAACCAATAACATCTAAAGTTCTGTCAATATTTATTTTAAAATACACTCCGTGAATTCACACATTTGAATCTAGATTCATTCTGCATATCTAGCAGTCAACTTCTAGAATCCGTTCAATTGGAAAGCATTGGCATGGGTTCGTTCATCACCCACCCTCTATCATGCATGCACCCCAAATGAATCTAGAGAAGTGGCATGGCCTTGAAATTCTCAACATACTCTATGCAGTTATATTTCCCCTCTAATTCAGGCATATCCACAAAATCACACCATTAATTTTTCATGAAAGAAATCTGGTCAGTTTGTGAGGAACAAAGCTACAGCTTCTCCAGTTGGATTTCTTTTCTATTTCAAGCCTTCTGGAAATAAAGAGCCAAAGCTAGAACTTTTCTAGTTGGATTTCTTTTTCTATGTTCTGGGTCATTCTTGTTCGAATATTCTTACCTTCATACTAATTTTTGCACCTACATTCATTTCAGGGAACATAATCTAGTTGAAACGACCAGACAACAAGAATCACCCACTGTTGTTACAACCATGACTGAAAAGTACATAGACAAAGATCACTTTACGACAATGAACAACTCCCTGGAACCCTCCAGATGCGACTTATAGGCTATAGCAACTATCTCAGCTAAAGTAACAGAAAAATAATGGTGACTATCACGAAGATGAACGAAAACAAAATATCACAATTAACCAAATAATTTTTGGAAAGATTTCTATTTCCCAGAGTACCTCTCAGATCTCTTAAAGTGAAAACAATGGACAAAATGACAACCTTAAGGTGTTTGAAAACCATTATTAGCAATATGACCTAAAAATGAGTACCATATGTTTAAGGAGCTACTTTCAAACATTTCACTTTGAGGATGAATCAAACCTGAAGCTTGTTGACAGCTGATCTATCCCGATACAGAAGTACACGCATGCATTTCTCCAGTAGTTTTACACCTTCTTCAAATGTCAAGTTCTCATGCCATTCATCACGTAGAATAGGACGTGCTAGGTGATTTCCAAATCCAGTTGCAACATGGTTGTCCTCATAATGTACACCAATCATGTTAACCTAAAATTATACCACATAAAGCAAATAAGAGCACAAGGAAACCAGACCACCTCTCAGCTGCACCTCAAAAAAGATTAGCATATAACAATTTGACGTACCGTTCCAAGATGCTTCTGTCCATTTTTAACTCCACCAAGTACAAGTGAGTTCCACAATGGGTTGAACTTATTACGACGATTATACATAACCCGGGTTAAATAGTTATGGACCTCTTTAGGACCCAAGGAGTTCCCATCATCCCACATATTATCATACAAGCTACATTCACAAAACAGAGTTAGAATTTCCCATAACGCATACAAGCATCATCATCAACCAACCCAACTTAAAGCATTAATGAGAAAGACATGAAATATCCTTTAAAATTTTTCCAATACATACATTAGCTCATCAAGATATCGCATTATCTCCTGAAAATCACTGATCTCACCACTAGCACCAATTATAGAATGTTTTCCCACTGACTTTAGTCGCTCAACAGTTTTATAGCGAAGAGTGGACCCATAAGAACCTGTTAAACGAAATCATTAGAAAAACACTCACACGACTACGGATTTAGTGAAGGTAAATGAGTATCGGTAAGTGAAGTAATCAACAATGAGAAGAGTGTTGCAAGCTAACTTTTCAAGGACAAGAGGTGAATATCTTCCTGCAAACAATACATATTGATATTGGGGGGCGTATTGTACCAACCAACCTTTTTATCACAGCTCAATTAACGACATTGTCACCAGTTCCAAGAAATAAAGGTGTCACCTATCGGCCCATATTCAATATATCAAACTTTTATCATTACAATTCCATAGGGAAGTCGGTGGTTAGCTAGAAACTTCCGGTTGATTAAGTGCATATTTCAGCATGACTTGCAAAAATTCATATTGGGTCAGAAAATGTTTCCTTTTTCTCTGATCTTTTGCAAAAGATAATTAAATGAGGTTTATCTTAGCACATTAACAGAAACATGTCAAGTTCAATGATCAGATTACCATTATATACCTTTACCGGCGGATGCATCCAAAATCCAATACAAATGCTAAGCCAATCATTTACTGAGAGACCCATATCCAACATGCATGGGCTTTTCTTCAGTGAAATATTCTCTTTCTTGTCTGGAGCTAATCATTTCAATTTCTCATAATTCAAATAATTCCCTAAAATTTAATTAGAATTTCTGATACTGCCAAAACAGTCTCCTCCACAACATGTAGATTATCTTAAAAATCAAAACAAGATGAAAGAGTATTCAACCTCCCATATCAGCAGCCAAGAGAATGCCATCTTTGTACTTTATGCCAACAACTGAGGTCCCAGTCACGTACGGATACCTATGCCATAAAACTCAGCTTCATCACAAACTCCATAAAATCCACCCACCCAAACCCCAGGAAAGCCGAGGGCAGCCAGGAACAAAAGCAGCTGCTCACATTACCTCATAGATATAGAAAGTATAAACCTTCAAAAAGGGGATAGTTAAAACCCTAGTTTGCTAGCACTCTAATCAAATTAAACAATCAGATCTTCACAAGAAGACTGTGTCCGATCAGAGAGAGAGAAAACATACAGAGTTCTCTGAGAATCCGCATTGGAGGCGAGCAAATTGTTCATAGCTGGAGCTGAATCGGCCACCTGCAACCATTTAAATTCCCAAAGTTAATCAAACAAAAAACAAGAAAAATAAAAATAGACGGCCATCTATTAACACTTTAAACAACAAAAATAAATCAGACGACACTCACATTCATCTTCGTAGTACCAGGATTTGACGAACTGAAGAGATTTAACTAAATTCTTTCTTCCTGAATTTGAGCAATTTTGATCTTCCTACAAAGTGCTCTCTACTCCGTATGCTACTGTATGAACAAAGCTTTCCCTTCTCTCAAGAAACCACTGGGCCTGGGCCACCGGTTGAACAAATTGGGCTCTAAACTCGGCCCATGAAAGCAGTTAAGAAGATGGGATGTTTGCAACGTCGTCTGTTTTTTAAGGTGAGAAAGAAAAAATTACACTTTTTGTCCCATAAAATATGAGCTATTGCATCTTTGGTCCTCACTTTACTGATTAATATTTTTATTCCCACAGAATTATTAAATATTACAAATATAGTCTCAAAATTTAACAAATTTGGTCCCACTTGATCAGTAGATGAGACCATGTGTGCAATTTTTTTTAATTTTATGAGATAAAAATGTTAATTCAGTAAAATATGGGATCAAAAGTACAAATCAAATTATGTTCTATAGTACTAAAAGTATATTTTTTTCATGATAATAAATTGTAAAAGAAAATTATAAATTAAGCAGTTGTGAAAATTGAGAGTGTTTTGATACAAAAATAAAAATTAAAAAAAAAAAGACGAAATATTTTGTGAAACGACTCAATATTATAATTTTATCAATAAGTTGCAGAAGCCATAAATTGATGAGGAACTGCATATGCTTTTGATTTAAATCAATTGTGAGGATGTTTGGTTGAGCATATTAAGCTCTTCAAAATATCTTATAAGATGTTTGACAATTTATAAATTTTATAGAATTTTAAAATAAGATGTTTAGGATTTTATAAACTCTTTTTTTTTCGCAAAAAAAAAAAAGGTAAGCTCCGCCCATCATTTATTGTAAAATCTTTTATGTTTTTTAATTTTAAAATACAATACAAGACAGCAATATTTTCACAATTTCAGTAGTATTTTATTTTTATCCTTCATATAAATTGATGTATTTTCTCCTCCCGCATCAAAGCAAAAATATCGATTTGTATGATTATAAATTGTAATAATTTGATGTTTTTTTTTATTTTTTATTACAATATAAAGAGTTTACCATATAAGCTCTAGCATCTTACTTATTCAAACACTTTAAAATTTTATGTTTAAGGTTTTAAAATATTTTACAAGACGTAGGAACTTATAAGAGTTCCACATAAGTTTAACCGAACACCCTATTTATTTAACCGGTTGAAAAATAAAAGTTTAAAGAAAAATATTTTTTATTTTATTTTCAACAATGTATTATTAAATATTTATTTTAAGAAATAATTACACTGCCATCCTCCGATACTTGGTGTAATCATACGTAAATCTTCTGTAGTTTGACAATTACATATAGTACCTCTAACGTTTGTTTCTGTTTAATAAATAGACCATTACGCTAGTCAAATAATTTTTATTAATATGCTATCCAACTTTTTCTATACAACTAGCAGTCGAGCACACTCGACACATGTGCATAATGTGAAAACAACACAGTATTTATGCATGGAATTATAGTAATATGTTTGTGACTAACAAATTGAAGTATATATATTTTTATAATAGAATCAATAAATAAAATCATATACAAATATTTAAAAATAATAAAAATCAATAGAAGATAGGTGCTACTAGTCATTATCTTATGAGTGAAATTGCATTAACTCATAAGCCTAAGGGATATATTTAAGGAGACAAGAATAAGTGCATTTTTGTACATTTATTTATTGCATACTTAATTAATCCTAATATCGAATAATTGAACTGATTTTTGCATTAATTACATCTTAACTCCATTTGAAATAGTATAATCACACTTTATTCCATCTAAATTTGGAAATTAAACTTAAATCCACTTATAAAATACTTTGATTATAATCGCACCCTACCCTCACGATTTTGGTACAAAAAGATCGATATCAGCAAAACTTATGTGAACTTTCAATTTTGTTCCCCTTCCAAAGGTCGTTATACTCTAAAATACCTTCAGGAATATTTTAAAACTTATATAACTAATGGTACGTAAATAAATGCAATAAAATATTACTTCAGAATTATAGTGGTTGGAGGTCGAGAAAGTAACATCTTTTTGTAGTTTTCTATCTTTGTAGGTTTGAAGAAATTACAAATAACTCATTAATTTTAATAACGGGTTCATTTCATTAGTCCTCATCAGGTTTTTATTCAATTTTGGTGGTGAATTGACCAGAATGACATTTTGAATTATGAATTATAATTATATATATATTTTTAAAATTTTAAAAATATTTTTATGGACTACTTAATATTTTATGCGAATTATTTATTTTTACCCACCCAGCCAAGAGTTGTGGGAGTTGGAGAGAGAGAGAGAAATAGAAAGTTGAAAAGAAATAAAAACGAGAAGTTGAAGAGAGAGAAAAATAATTCTGAATAAATAAGAACGTCAGATCATAAAATTTGAACAACAAAATGATGCTCACTAATTATATAGAGGTATAGATAATATTAAATAACAATAAAAACTGAAGACACAAATATCTCTTACCTCATGCAAAATTACAGGTACACCCACAAGGGGCGTTTTTGGATAATGATGTTTCGAGATGTTTGTGTAAGCTTTTGTCCTAAAATAAAGGGCATAATTGTAATTATAACTACATATCAAATAATATATTTATAATATTACTGAAAATAAAAACTATTTATGTATTTGAACTTAATGTGAAAGAGTTTGGCCGTAATTTGCCCTAAAAGCTGACAATCAATCATCACTTTATCACACTAATCTCCCTATTGAAGTTATTCTTTGTAGGATCCACAAACAAAAACAAAGAAAGGAAAGACTTGAGAAAGAGGCAAACCCTGTGTAGTTTTAGATCATCTTCATGTTTGTAATAAGGCCAACTGCACATGATTTTCGCTTAATCTCCGCTTTATATCTGTTTAATTATTATATTTTGAAATAAATACAGTTATTTATCGTATTCTTAGAGTATTTTATTTCATGATATAATTTATTGTAAGTATATTTAAATACGATTAATAAGATTTGGAATCATAAAATCATGATGCATTCACCATATGAATATATGGAGTGCACTTAGCTAGTATTTACGTATAAATAAATCGCATTCTTAATAATTTTCAAACTTATGAGAAATAAGTTTGAAAATAAAATTTATGTATAAACGATGAATGAACACAAAATAACAAAATATTAAATATACATCAATATACAGATCGATTATATATACAGAATTAATTAGACAAATTCTAAGTTAAATCAATATATTTTTTTAAAAGTATGTAATTTAAATAGACAACATTTGTACATAAATGGAATTCGGATTAAGAACATGGTTTTCAACCTTACATTTAAATTCAGAAAAGCACAATTAAACCTTGAAAACTAAATTATTACACCATTTGACCTCTATAGTAAACAAGAAAATCTTAATTAAGGATTCTTGAAATTATGTTTTACATTCAACTATTTCTAAATTGCAACACAACCATCGATACGTATACAAATCTTTATGTTGTTAATCACAATAATTTCTCTCATTTTTAATTGTTGGACACGTAATATAACGATCTCACTGTAATTAAATTGCAACAAACTATTCTCCATTCTTGAAATCATTACAAAAATAAAATTTTTTGTATACGAATCAACAAATACTCATCTGTTATATTGACCCTCCTGTAATTAAATCGCAATCAACTATTTTTTATTCTTGAAATCATTATAAAAACAAACTTTTTGTATATAAATGCACAATATTCATTTGTTATAACGATCCAACTGTAATTAAGTCGCAATCAACCATTCTTAATTCTTAAAATCATCATAAAAATAAATTTTTCGTATACGAATCAATTAATAATTATATGCGTGACTGAAACACATCTACAACTTAAAAGAAAGTCGCGAGGTTAGGGAGAGTGGGGTTGAAGTTGGCGTTCGGGCAACAGCGATTATGGGTGAGTTTGCGAGTCTGACTAAGACCAACTTGTCGAACACCGGAAGACATCGGCCTTACGTTAATAGGACACATGACAGTTATTCTTGTTATAATATATTTGGTACTTTTTTTTTCTTTTTGCCCTTTACTGCTTTCGTATTTGCGGATTGTAATTCCTTCAAGAAAACGCGGCTGTTTTATTCTATACTCAAACCCATATAAGAACGCCCTCATCACCACTTGTTTTCTAATTGTTTTGTGTAAACCCTAAGTAGAATTTGCCTAAAACTCTTCTTGAAGTCGAAATATACTCGATAAACTGAAACGGGTATTCCCTTTTCTTGCCCATTTGCCTTGAATCCCAGACTCGTTCAAGTTTTGCATATTCCTCTCCAGTCCTGTATTCTTGTCCCAGAATTTCAAGAAAATTGAGGGTGTATATACATATATATATATATAGTTAAATAGTCGCGCATTGTTGGTGGGGAGGAGATGGCGGGGAAGGGAAGAAGCGTGGTTCAAGAAAAGGATATGAATGAATATGGAGATGGGGTTGCATGGATTAGGGGTTCAATGATAGGGAAAGGGGGTTTTGGGTGTGTTTATCTTGCAACTCTGAGGAATCCCAGATCAAAATACAGCTGCTTGCCGCCTGTGATGGCTGTGAAATCAGCGGAGGTTTCTGTGTCGGGTTCAATTCAGAAGGAGAGGGAGGTTTTGAGCAATTTGAAAGGGTGTTGTAATATAATTAGGTGTTTTGGTGAGGAGACAACTGTGGGTGACAATGGTGTGATGGTGTATAATTTGTTGTTGGAATATGGTTCTGGCGGGACTTTGGCGGATAGGATCAAGAAATCGGGGGGCGACGGCTTGCCGGAATTTGAGGTTAGGGTGTATGCTAAGTCTATTCTTCGAGGTTTGAATTATATTCATGGCAATGGTTATGTTCATTGTGATCTGAAGCCTGACAATATTTTGCTCGTTCGGAATGCTGCAAGAGAGGGCAGTGGTGAGTTCAGGGCGAAAATTGGCGATTTTGGATTGGCGAAGAGGGCTAAACAGTCCAAGAAGAGGAAATTGGAGGCCTATTGGAGGGGTACTCCGATGTACTTGTCACCCGAGGCTGTGATTGATAATGTGCAGGACGCACCGTGTGATGTTTGGGCGCTCGGGTGTATCGTGCTTGAGATGTTAACGGGGAAGCCTCCATGGGATGGGAACAAAGAGCTGAAAGCTGAGGAGGTTCTGAGCAAGATTGGAGCAGGGCATGAGTTGCCGAAAATCCCAAATGGGATATCAAAGGAGGCAAGGGATTTCTTGAAGGGTTGTTTCGTGAGGAAGTCCATGTATAGATTGACTTCTGAAATGCTGCTGAATCATCCGTTCGTTGAAGGCTTGGATGACGATGATGCAGTTGCTGAAATGGAGGATGTTGAAGACTTGAACAAGATAGAATCCATCGCGTCGGTATCTGACAGTGATGACGAGTTAAGTTGTGGCTTGCTTCCGGGCGAGTGGGGCGATGCGTCTGAGGATGATTCATTTTATTACTGGTCTGATGAGGATGTGGATGACGAGGAAGATGAAATTGTATCCATTTCAGCTGAAGGAGAAGAAGAGTCTGAAGGTGACGAAATTAAAGATGTCATGGGCTCAAGCAGTGCTGATGCCGGTCTCGATCAGTCAAATGAGATGTCAAAACAGATTTCTTCACAGAGCTTGCCAAAAAGACAACAACATTATCCTTTTAGTTTAACCATTCCTGCAGGAATCTAGGAATTGGTTCTAGGTTATGGAGTCAATTTGGGTAGTGAGAAATAGAGTTGATTCTCCTTACCTGTAGGTAGTTCAGTAGATTATTTACGGGCAAGAAACCGACCAAAAATTTTGATAATAGATTGATTCTTTTTCTGTAAATTGCTGTAGATTTTCCTGCTATTGAAGGATTCTAAAGTTCATGAAAATGTTCTTATGTGATCATACATCCGCGCTACGCTTAAGCATCATTTGCCAGATTCATTTCCATTAGTCTGACGCTTTAACTCTTTATTCTGCTCTACCGTTTCTTGTTCTGATGTGTTGCTTGAGCTGGTATATTATACCTCTGTGCTCGACGTCGTTAATCCTACTGCTTTTAACTCTGGCATTATGTTGTCAAGAAACCTGTGCAATCTTATTAAGACGGAAGCAGTCGTGCATTAACGATTCCGTTCTTCATGTTCAGCTCAACGGACCATCTCCTCTACGTCTTTGACGTCTGCCAGCTACAACTATATTTGCGATATCTTGTTTGTACTACCTCAAAATCAGGAAAGAACTAATTCAAGGAGTTAATAATGTCAAAATACACTAATGCTTATCAGAAAAAAACAGGTAAAACATTAATTTTGCACGATCAATCATGGAATAAAATTCTGTCTCACTGATTCTTACTATATCTGTTTTCATCGATCTGATGCTTTTCTTATTCCCTGTTATCACCTCAGCGTCCAGATTACTTCAAGGATTTTCTGTTGCTTGAACATGGACAGCAGCAAGTCATATTGTAATATATACCTTACTTCATGTGAAGACAACCTCTTTCTGAGCTGACAAGAATGATCTGTTTTTGATGCATCAAAAAGTTCGATGTAAATGGTAAGTTTAACTTACTGGTCACTGTCATGATTCTGTATCAGAGACTATAATCATATCGACGATGATGCATGAGTTTCCGCGACAATTTTTATTCCATCAACATATGCAAGGCCTTTAGCAGAATAAGGATTTCTGAGATTCAAATGTGAGAAAATGCTAGTCTAGTATGGTTCTGACATACAGTTAATGATGCCTTAATGAGTAGACCTTCATCTCTGTTAAATAACATCGACAGGTTGCTGAAACTAATGTCATGTTTTAGTACTTGAAATACACCGAGTACAAGAAAAGCCATTTTGTCTGAGTTGACAACAACTGATGACGGAGCAACACAACCATTACACCACAAGTTCCACAAGGTATGTTCTAAAGAAAGAAGATGTTCTTTCATATGTTTATTTTCGCTATAATCTTCTGTTACTCTTCATCGACCCAGTCGCGTACTAATCTACCACCCTCATCCCATAAGCATCCACCATCAGCTTCTCCGGCAGCACAAGTTCAGATGCTACTGCGCAGTTTTACACACAGCTGTAAGTTCATCACACTAACTTTCAGACAGTTGATTATCCTTTCCATCCAAGAATTTGAACTACATAGCAATTACTTTTATAAAGATCAGGACATAATCTTCAGAAAATCTTACAATCAGGTGAAAACATAGTTTTAGTACTTAAACCTGAAGGAACTTGCAGTAGCACAAGGTGGCACATGACCAAACATTGATTTGTATGAATGTGCACAAAGAGGTAATAAGTTTATGTTATATATGTTCCTAAAACTTGGGACATATGAATAATCCATAATCTCAAATCTTGATCTGAATCTACCAAGTGACAAGGCCAAGTAGATTTGGGTCGGCCCTTCATTTACAACTCGACCAGAATATTCACATACAATGCAAACTATTTACACCGAGTTTAGTTCGGCCAAATCTAATTGATAGTAAAAAGTTTAATATGTAATCAAAGAAATTTAACCAAAAACTAAATATTTATATATAAAGAAAATGACTTTAGACATTAATTAAAATTTTATTAATTTACTCAAAAAATATTTACACATCAGCAGTGTAAGAATTTAGGTTTGATGCATATAGTAAGTTTGGAGTTTAACTAGTGAGATTAGTGCTTTCATTAGGTCATGGTCAAGAACTTTTGACAAAACTCGGTAGTTGGAGAATTAATAATGTGCAATATGTCGGCAACTGAACCATCTATCAAGAGCTGTATTTAGAGGCTACATTCACTGAATTCAGACAAGTTGGAAAGGTGTTGACCATACATATACTGAATTCCAATTTGGGCAGCTGAGGCTGTGTGTGATTTCCTTTTTGTTTTTAGGCCAAATATTCTTATTAGTCCGTAGCCTATATTTGTTTTCCCTTTACTATATCATATTTTAAAGGGCAATTTTTTTTTTTTTTTGTCCCATTAAAAAGGTTAGTTCATTTTTAGTACCACAATTATGACGAGTGTCGCTTTTAGTACTATAAAATATAAAAATTGTCTTTTTGATCCCAAGTTAACAGCAGAGGTCATGTGCCTGGCACGTGGCTGGTAACGGTCGTTAACTCCTATTGACTCAAGTAACTTTGACTGGTTTTGACTTCAAATATCATGTTTAATGCTACCGAAAAAATAGAAAAATGTGATTTCATTATAGAAGTTATGAAGAAAAGAGAGAAATTATAAAAGTTATGAAGAGTACGTGATGTTAAATAATGTAAAGATTTATGTCGGCATTAGTAAAATATTAATTTTTTATTTATTTTTATGCAAAATAGATTGTAGTGCATGGTGTAATTTCATTACAATGAATTTTTTTTCTTTTTTGGCATTTAGTTCTATATTTCACTTTGTGGAGAATTTAAATAACAATTTTTCATACATGGTTTTGTGTGTCTGTATTTTACCATACAAATAGGATTGTGATACATGATGTAATGACATTTCATAAAAAAAATTAACATATATAAATTTGATATTTTTTTTAACTTTACTCCTTTTGGATGGAATATTTCATCCATTAAGCTTTAATTATATTTAGGAGATGGTGAACTATTATATATGATGAATTTGAAAAATGATGGAGGACTAAAGTGGGATGAAAAATAGAGATGATGGACTAATAAAAAGATTTGACCCAATTTTTATTTTTCAATTATTAAATTTGTTTGACTGTATGGACTTTTTTGTGAAAATGGAAATGAATGTAGACTAGTTTATGAAATTGTAGTTTTTAATTATATCATTTTTTTTGTTTTTTGAATGAAATTGATAATTATATCTTCTATTACATATTTAATAATTAATTAGTGATGTCATATTAATATATATTATATTATTTTATTATTAATTGATTACAATATTAACGATTATAGTTCAAAATTATAATAAATAATTATTATTAATTATGATTAAATCAGATCAATGTAAAAAATTATTTTTCCACCATAAAAATATTATTTATGACAATTAAGTTTGCCATGACTAAATCTTTGGACAAAGTACGGCAACAACACTCTATGAACTTAATCAATGATTATTTATTACGATTATTTACTTTTAATGATGATAATTGATCATGATTAAATATTATATTGTTTTTTGTAGTACGTGATAAATTTTCCAAGTCAATAAATAGGTTGCAAATACCCCTCTTTTTTATAATTATAATATTATATTAATATTTTAATAAATTTAGGAATATATCTACTCCATCCATAAAATACATCTGGTCAAATATCAATTTAATGATTTCAAATCGATTGGAGAAAGGGAGAAGAAAACATTTTAAATCACGATGATTTAATTAGTTGATAAGGATTTTCTTGTCATTATTGATCTGAAAATGAGTTAGTAACTATTCGTTCTGTAATGCGGACGAAGTCTAACTTAATTGGTGAAATTGAGATTTTATGATTATAAAATTATAGAATTAAATTCCACCAATATATGAGATTACTCTTTCTTACTAATAGATGTTGTTCTATATTATTAGTATGTGATGATTAAATATAGTTATCTCATATTGATGATTAATATATGATTTTATAGTTAGTTTTATTAGTAGGTGTTAATTAAATATATTTATCTCGGGTCAAATGCAAAAATAGTACCGTAGTATAGGCCACTTTGCGATTCAGGTACCATAGTTTCTAAAATATCCAGATTCAGTACCACACTCTTGAAGATTTTGCAAGACTTATACTAGAGTTTAGGAAAGTTCCAATTATAGTGCCTTGGTTTCTGTTTTGACATTTTTTATACCAGGCCTTATCTTTTAAAAATATCATTTCAGCCCCAAAAAAGATTGATTTTTCACAGATCTCCCATCACTTGAAAATTACATCAGAGCCTAGGTTTATTAAAAAGATATATATATTATTATTATATTTAGATATTTTATCAACTAACGGAGAATTTTTAAGAGAATAAAACCGAACGAAAGTTCGAGTTACAATAAGAAATATTTTCAAACTCTGAAAGATCAAAAATGAAATTTTCTTATGGAAATTCGAGAAAAGGGAGAAGATTATCTCCAAACACCAAATGAGAGTTCGAGTGACAACCAGAAGTATTTTTAGATGTTGAAAAAAACAGAGGAAAAATTTCGTCCTAGCAACATCAAAGGGAATTTGTTGTTTTTTCAATAATATGTTAAATCTTACGAGAGTTCATTATAATATACCCTACATATAATTCTCGTTCCTCATCTTTTTTTTTTTTTCTTTTTTGATATTATGCAATTTATTAACATCATTAAAATTCAACGATCAAGTAACACATTTATAAAATCAAATCAACAAATACATTCAAACTAATAAAAAAACAACAAACTATTATAAAAATATATATTTACATTCGTTGGGGCTCAAACTCACGAGTTGCTTCGATCCATAACTCCTTGTCTAAACCCTCAATCCTCCTTCACGAGCTCGTACTTGCCAAGAATGGCAGACGCAGTAACCTCTCAGCAGTCCATCTGCTCTTAGCTTCTGTTTCGAAACACCCCTTCAAGAATTCCTTCCCATTCTCCGATACCCCATTTGGATTAAAATTAATTCTTCCACGCCCTTTTTTCATATTCCGGAGCTCAGCCCTTATTTCCACCTCCTCTCTCCCCTCCCACACAGATTTCCCAGTCAGCATCTCGTAAACTATGCAGCCAACAGCCCAAACATCGGCGGCGTGCCCCTGGTTCCCGCCGGAGAATGCTTCGGGCGACAAGTAATCAACACCCGTTCTTGAATACGGCCTCCAAAGTGTCTTCTTCAGCTTCTCAATCTTAACAACAGACTCGTAGTTTCCGATTTTAGCGATGAATTCAGTTGAACTATAGCGGAGGAGTACGACGTTATTGGGCTTCAAGTTCCGGTGGACGTAGCCATGATCATGCAGATGAACAAGCCCTAGAAGCAAAGATTTAGTATATCGCCAAACGTCGTTTTCCGGCAGCCCAATGCCGCCGCTTCTCGCAATCAAATCCTCCAGGGTTCCGCCGGACGGGTACTCTAGTAACAGATTATAGGCCGGCTCTCCGCCGTCACCCGATGTAGTCTCCGCACCGAAAATCCGGCGAATGTATCGACAATCTTGTAGCTCATCAAGAACCATTCTCTCGTTCAGCAGGGGCAAAGAAGTGGAAACCCCGGAGGACTTCACCGCCATGACTGGCCTCAGGCGATTCGCGATGGTACGGCGGCGCTTGTACTTGTTCAAAGTGGCCACGAAAACCACCGCATAACCGCTTTTTCCGATCACCGGCCCGCGACTCCATTGATTGCCGTCACCGTAGAGGGCTCCCTCCTCAAGTTCGTCGAGGTGCATTGATCACTTGGATATATTCACAGTTTCTTGATTGAATTCTTGGAATTTCTCCCAAATCGTGACTTAACTGTGTGCTAATATATTCTTCCTTCTCTCAAACCATGTGTTTCTGCGTGTATTATCTGAACTTACGGTATAGCAATACGAGTATACTACGTGTATATATATATATGTATAGAGTTTATCCACCAAAGAAATTCTACTTCTACAAGAATTTAGATTATTAGGTGTTCAACCCAAAAAAAAAACAAAGGAATTATATATTTTTTTTAAAATAATCTTGAAGAATTAATCCAAGTATATATGTATTTTTTATTTGGAATTAATCCAAGTATATGTATATTTTTCAAATACAACAACATATAAATAAACCCTGAAAAAGTATGTAAAATTTGAAGTGTGTCAATTTTCAATCTCATAGGTATTTACTATTAATTAGCACAAGTTAAATATTCATGTCCAAAATTTAGCTAACCTATCTCATATGATTAACTCTTGTGACAAAATTTCATTTTATTATAGCACAAGTTAGACTTTTTGTGTTTTTGGTTCTATTGTTTTCATCATCACATTGTATTTCATAACCTTTTTTTCTTTTTGCAATTTTACTTAGAGGTTTTAATTTCATTAATTTTTTTTACAGAAACATGAGCAACGCCCCTCATGATTTCACGAAGCTCGTACTGTGCACATGTTTCTAGTAGAAATTTAACGGCATTAAAGTTTGGGTCTAAACTTGCATATTTTTTGGAGTACATATGGATGCAATATTGTGGATTTGGATCCTAATTTTTTTGGACCCTGTCGAGTTTGGGACGGGTTTTGTATTGACCTATCCCAATTTATTTTTTAAATATTTTTATTATTTATTTATTTATATATAATATATTATTAATAAAAATTATGATATTATATGTATTAAATAATTTTACATATATTCAACTCTATATAAGAAATATAAAAAATGAAAAATTAGTTGAATGCATTATTTATATTATATATAAAAAAATTATGTTAAATTATCCAAAATTATAATGATACTTAGTATTACTTATAAAAAAGATTAATTGAATGTATTATTTTTATAATATAATTTATTTCAAACAAAAATAATTATACTAATTTAAATTGATTTACTTATTGAGAAACTAAAAAATAGATTAATTTATTGACAATATTGTTTATATTATATAATTTATTGTGTTAAAAAATTACGTTAAACTTAAAGTAACTAAATCTAAAATGATATTATTTATTGAAGTAATATAAAATTTCTTGAATGTATTATTTATATTATATAATTCCTTTTAGATCAAAATCTATGTTAAATTACTAAAGTTAATATGATATTACTTTGAAAAAATAAATCATTAGTTGACTGTATTGTTTATATTATATAATTCACTTTAAATAAAAAAATTATATAAATTTAGATTGATATTATTTATTAAAAATTAAAAAATAAATTAATGTATTATTTATATTAATGGGGCGGGGCGCAGCAAGTTTGGTGGGGCAATTTGGAGCGGAACGGGAGCAAGTTCTCAAGGGGCCTGGCCGCCTGGGTGGGGCATCAGGAAGCGGGGCGGGTCTAAAAGTTGGAGCAAACTCGCTCCAAATCTGCTATATTGTCATCAATTTGCCAGTTAAATATCAAAAACCATAAACCGAAACTGGGGTGGAGATTAGAGTCATTTATTAAGATAATGTAATTTCACCATACAAGTAATATAACTTGTCCTTATAATTAATCATTATTGTTAAAGTAAAAATTACGACGAATACTAATTAATAATAACTGCACAACAATTACTAGTCGTTGTTTCTATATATAAGAATAAAATATTAACTACAACTAATGATTATGGTAAATGTTTAATTGATCGTATTAAAATAATAACGAGTATTGATTAATCGTGGTCAAAATTTAAATTTTTGCATCGATCTATTTTGATCATGTAAATAGTATTACTCGCTATAATTTTAAATTCGTAA